>NW_027472116.1:0-132703 GCF_965638725.1 Aptenodytes patagonicus | reverse complement strand
TGCCGAGAAGGAACGTCCCCACTGTGCTGTGGCTAGGAAGCTCAGAGCGCCAGTGCTTGTGGGGCTGTGGAAGGGCTGCCTAGGGCAGGTGATGGCCAGCAGGAGCTTTCAGTGCTAGCCCCTTTGGTGTGGGAGCAGTGGCTGGACGTTTTGAATTTCGGAGCTGGGCTGTGGCTGTGCCGAGAAGGAACGTCCCCACTGTGCTGTGGCTAGGAAGCTCAGAGCGCCAGTGCTTGTGGGGCTGTGGAAGGGCTGCCTAGGGCAGGTGCTGGCCAGCAAGAGCTTTCAGTGCTAGCCCCTTTGGTGTGGGAGCAGTGGCTGGACGTTTTGAATTTTGGGGCTGGGCTGTGGCTGTGCCGAGAAGGAACGTCCCCACTGTGCTGTGGCTAGGAAGCTCAGAGCGCCAGTGCTTGTGGGGCTGTGGAAGGGCTGCCTAGGGCAGGTGATGGCCAGCAAGAGCTTTCAGTGCTAGCCCCTTTCGTGTGGGAGCAGTGGCTGGACGTTTTGAATTTCGGATCTCGGCTGTGGCTGTGCTGAGAAGGAACGTCCCCACTGTGCTGTGGCTAGGAAGATCAGAGCGCCAGTGCTTGTGGGGCTGTGGAAGGGCTGCCTAGGGCAGGTGATGGCCAGCAAGAGCTTTCAGTGCTAGCCCCTTTGGTGTGGGATCAGTGGCTGGACGTTTTGAATTTCGGAGCTGGGCTGTGGCTGTGCCGAGAAGGAACGTCCCCACTGTGCTGTGGCTAGGAAGCTCAGAGCGCCAGTGCTTGTGGGGCTGTGGAAGGGCTGCCTAGGGCAGGTGATGGCCAGCAAGAGCTTTCAGTGCTAGCCCCTTTGGTGTGGGAGCAGTGGCTGGACGTTTCGAATTTCGGAGCTGGGCTGTGGCTGTGCTGAGAAGGAACGTCCCCACTGTGCTGTGGCTAGGAAGCTCAGAGCGCCAGTGCTTGTGGGGCTGTGGAAGGGCTGCCTAGGGCAGGTGATGGCCAGCAAGAGCTTTCAGTGCTAGCCCCTTTGGTGTGGGAGCAGTGGCTGGACGTTTTGAATTTCGGAGCTGGGCTGTGGCTGTGCTGAGAAGGAACGTCCCCACTGTGCTGTGGCTAGGAAGCTCAGAGCGCCAGTGCTTGTGGGGCTGTGGAAGGGCTGCCTAGGGCAGGTGCTGGCCAGCAGGAGCTTTCAGTGCTAGCCCCTTTGGTGTGGGAGCAGTGGCTGGACGTTTTGAATTTCGGAGCTGGGCTGTGGCTGTGCCGAGAAGGAACGTCCCCACTGTGCTGTGGCTAGGAAGCTCAGAGCGCCAGTGCTTGTGGGGCTGTGGAAGGGCTGCCTAGGGCAGGTGATGGCCAGCAAGAGCTTTCAGTGCTAGCCCCTTTGGTGTGGGAGCAGTGGCTGGACGTTTTGAATTTCGGAGCTGGGCTGTGGCTGTGCCGAGAAGGAAAGTCCCCAGTGTGCTGTGGCTAGGAAGCTCAGAGCGCCAGTGCTTGTGGGGCTGTGGAAGGGCTGCCTAGGGAAGGTGCTGGCCAGCAAGAGCTTTCAGTGCTAGCCCCTTTGGTGTGGGAGCAGTGGCTGGACGTTTTGAATTTCGGGGCTGGGCTGTGGCTGTGCCGAGAAGGAACGTCCCCACTGTGCTGTGGCTAGGAAGCTCAGAGCGCCAGTGCTTGTGGGGCTGTGGAAGGGCTGCCTAGGGCAGGTGATGGCCAGCAAGAGCTTTCAGTGCTAGCCCCTTTGGTGTGGGAGCAGTGGCTGGACGTTTCGAATTTCGGAGCTGGGCTGTGGCTGTGCTGAGAAGGAACGTCCCCACTGTGCTGTGGCTAGGAAGCTCAGAGCGCCAGTGCTTGTGGGGCTGTGGAAGGGCTGCCTAGGGCAGGTGATGGCCAGCAAGAGCTTTCAGTGCTAGCCCCTTTGGTGTGGGAGCAGTGGCTGGACGTTTTGAATTTCGGAGCTTGGCTGTGGCTGTGCCGAGAAGGAACGTCCCCACTGTGCTGTGGCTGGGAAGCTCAGAGCGCCAGTGCTTGTGGGGCTGTGGAAGGGCTGCCTAGGGCAGGTGCTGGCCAGCAAGAGCTTTCAGTGCTAGCCCCTTTGGTGTGGGAGCAGTGGCTGGACGTTTCCGATTTGGGAGCTGGGCTCTGGCTGTGCCGAGAAGGAACGTCCCCACTGTGCTGTGGCTAGGAAGCTCAGAGCGCCAGTGCTTGTGGGGCTGTGGAAGGGCTGCCTAGGGCAGGTGCTGGCCAGCAAGAGCTTTCAGTGCTAGCCCCTTTGGTGTGGGAGCAGTGGCTGGACGTTTTGAATTTCGGAGCTGGGCTGTGGCTGTGCTGAGAAGGAACGTCCCCACTGTGCTGTGGCTAGGAAGCTCAGAGCGCCAGTGCTTGTGGGGCTGTGGAAGGGCTGCCTAGGGCAGGTGATGGCCAGCAAGAGCTTTCAGTGCTAGCCCCTTTGGTGTGGGAGCAGTGGCTGGACATTTTGAATTTCGGAGCTGGGCTGTGGCTGTGCTGAGAAGGAACGTCCCCACTGTGCTGTGGCTAGGAAGCTCAGAGCGCCAGTGCTTGTGGGGCTGTGGAAGGGCTGCCTAGGGCAGGTGATGGCCAGCAAGAGCTTTCAGTGCTAGCCCCTTTGGTGTGGGAGCAGTGGCTGGACGTTTCCGATTTGGGAGCTGGGCTGTGGCTGTGCCGAGAAGGAACGTCCCCACTGTGCTGTGGCTAGGAAGCTCAGAGCGCCAGTGCTTGTGGGGCTGTGGAAGGGCAGCCTAGGGAAGGTGATGGCCAGCAGGAGCTTTCAGTGCTAGCCCCTTTGGTGTGGGAGCAGTGGCTGGACGTTTCGAATTTCGGGGCTGGGCTGTGGCTGTGCCGAGAAGGAACGTCCCCACTGTGCTGTGGCTAGGAAGCTCAGAGCGCCAGTGCTTGTGGGGCTGTGGAAGGGCTGCCTAGGGAAGGTGATGGCCAGCAAGAGCTTTCAGTGCTAGCCCCTTTGGTGTGGGAGCAGTGGCTGGACGTTTTGAATTTCAGAACCTGGCTGTGGCTGTGCCGAGAAGGAAAGTCCCCACTGTGCTGTGGCTAGGAAGCTCAGAGCGCCAGTGCTTGTGGGGCTGTGGAAGGGCTGCCTAGGGCAGGTGATGGCCAGCAAGAGCTTTCAGTGCTAGCCCCTTTGGTGTGGGAGCAGTGGCTGGACGTTGTGAATTTCGGGGCTGGGCTGTGGCTGTGCCGAGAAGGAACGTCCCCACTGTGCTGTGGCTAGGAAGCTCAGAGCGCCAGTGCTTGTGGGGCTGTGGAAGGGCTGCCTAGGGCAGGTGATGGCCAGCAAGAGCTTTCAGTGCTAGCCCCTTTGGTGTGGGAGCAGTGGCTGGACGTTTCGAATTTCGGAGCTGGGCTGTGGCTGTGCTGAGAAGGAACGTCCCCACTGTGCTGTGGCTAGGAAGCTCAGAGCGCCAGTGCTTGTGGGGCTGTGGAAGGGCAGCCTAGGGAAGGTGATGGCCAGCAGGAGCTTTCAGTGCTAGTCCCTTTGGTGTGGGAGCAGTGCCTCGACGTTTCGAATTTCGGATCTGGGATGTGGCTGTGCCGAGAAGGAACGTCCCCACTGTGCTGTGGCTAGGAAGCTCAGAGCGCCAGTGCTTGTGGGGCTGTGGAAGGGCTGCCTAGGGCAGGTGATGGCCAGCAAGAGCTTTCAGTGCTAGCCCCTTTGGTGTGGGAGCAGTGGCTGGACGTTTCGAATTTCGGAGCTGGGCTGTGGCTGTGCCGAGAAGGAACGTCCCCACTGTGCTGTGGCTAGGAAGCTCAGAGCGCCAGTGCTTGTGGGGCTGTGGAAGGGCTGCCTAGGGCAGGTGATGGCCAGCAAGAGCTTTCAGTGCTAGCCCCTTTGGTGTGGGAGCAGTGGCTGGACGTTTTGAATTTCGGAGCTGGGCTGTGGCTGTGCTGAGAAGGAATGTCCCCACTGTGCTGTGGCTAGGAAGCTCAGAGCGCCAGTGCTTGTGGGGCTGTGGAAGGGCTGCCTAGGGCAGGTGATGGCCAGCAAGAGCTTTCAGTGCTAGCCCTTTTGGTGTGGGAGCAGTGGCTGGACGTTTTGAATTTCGGATCTGGGCTGTGGCTGTGCCGAGAAGGAACGTCCCCACTGTGCTGTGGCTAGGAAGCTCAGAGCGCCAGTGCTTGTGGGGCTGTGGAAGGGCTGCCTAGGGCAGGTGATGGCCAGCAAGAGCTTTCAGTGCTAGCCCCTTTGGTGTGGGAGCAGTGGCTGGACGTTTTGAATTTCGGAGCTGGGCTGTGGCTGTGCCGAGAAGGAACGTCCCCACTGTGCTGTGGCTAGGAAGCTCAGAGCGCCAGTGCTTGTGGGGCTGTGGAAGGGCAGCCTAGGGAAGGTGATGGCCAGCAAGAGCTTTCAGTGCTAGCCCCTTTGGTGTGGGAGCAGTGCCTGGACGTTTTGAATTTCGGAGCTGGGCTGTGGCTGTGCTGAGAAGGAACGTCCCCACTGTGCTGTGGCTAGGAAGCTCAGAGCGCCAGTGCTTGTGGGGCTGTGGAAGGGCTGCCTAGGGCAGGTGATGGCCAGCAAGAGCTTTCAGTGCTAGCCCCTTTGGTGTGGGAGGAGTGGCTGGACGTTTTGAATTTCAGAACCTGGCTGTGGCTGTGCCGAGAAGGAACGTCCCCACTGTGCTGTGGCTAGGAAGCTCAGAGAGCCAGTGCTTGTGGGGCTGTGGAAGGGCTGCCTAGGGCAGGTGCTGGCCAGCAAGAGCTTTCAGTGCTAGTCCCTTTGGTGTGGGAGCAGTGGCTGGACGTTTTGAATTTCGGAGCTGGGCTGTGGCTGTGCCGAGAAGGAAAGTCCCCAGTGTGCTGTGGCTAGGAAGCTCAGAGCGCCAGTGCTTGTGGGGCTGTGGAAGGGCTGCCTAGGGCAGGTGCTGGCCAGCAAGAGCTTTCAGTGCTAGCCCCTTTGGTGTGGGAGCAGTGGCTGGACGTTTTGAATTTCGGGGCTGGGCTGTGGCTGTGCCGAGAAGGAACGTCCCCACTGTGCTGTGGCTAGGAAGCTCAGAGCGCCAGTGCTTGTGGGGCTGTGGAAGGGCTGCCTAGGGCAGGTGATGGCCAGCAGGAGCTTTCAGTGCTAGCCCCTTTGGTGTGGGAGCAGTGGCTGGACGTTTTGAATTTCGGAGCTGGGCTGTGGCTGTGCTGAGAAGGAACGCCCCCACTGTGCTGTGGCTGGGAAGCTCAGAGCGCCAGTGCTTGTGGGGCTGTGGAAGGGCTGCCTAGGGCAGGTGCTGGCCAGCAAGAGCTTTCAGTGCTAGCCCCTTTGGTGTGGGAGCAGTGGCTGGACGTTTCCGATTTGGGAGCTGGGCTGTGGCTGTGCCGAGAAGGAACGTCCCCACTGTGCTGTGGCTAGGAAGCTCAGAGCGCCAGTGCTTGTGGGGCTGTGGAAGGGCAGCCTAGGGAAGGTGATGGCCAGCAAGAGCTTTCAGTGCTAGCCCCTTTGGTGTGGGAGCAGTGCCTGGATGTTTTGAATTTCGGAGCTGGGCTCTGGCTGTGCCGAGAAGGATCGTCCCCACTGTGCTGTGGCTAGGAAGCTCAGAGCGCCAGTGCTTGTGGGGCTGTGGAAGGGCTGCCTAGGGCAGGTGATGGCCAGCAAGAGCTTTCAGTGCTAGCCCCTTTGGTGTGGGAGGAGTGGCTGGACGTTTTGAATTTCGGAGCTGGGCTCTGGCTGTGCCGAGAAGGAACGTCCCCACTGTGCTGTGGCTAGGAAGCTCAGAGCGCCAGTGCTTGTGGGGCTGTGGAAGGGCTGCCTAGGGAAGGTGCTGGCCAGCAAGAGCTTTCAGTGCTAGTCCCTTTGGTGTGGGAGCAGTGGCTGGACGTTTTGAATTTCGGAGCTGGGCTGTGGCTGTGCCGAGAAGGAACGTCCCCACTGTGCTGTGGCTAGGAAGCTCAGAGCGCCAGTGCTTGTGGGGCTGTGGAAGGGCTGCCTAGGGCAGGTGATGGCCAGCAAGAGCTTTCAGTGCTAGCCCCTTTGGTGTGGGAGCAGTGGCTGGACATTTTGAATTTCGGAGCTGGGCTGTGGCTGTGCTGAGAAGGAACGTCCCCACTGTGCTGTGGCTAGGAAGCTCAGAGCGCCAGTGCTTGTGGGGCTGTGGAAGGGCTGCCTAGGGAAGGTGATGGCCAGCAAGAGCTTTCAGTGCTAGCCCCTTTGGTGTGGGAGCAGTGGCTGGACGTTTCCGATTTGGGAGCTGGGCTCTGGCTGTGCCGAGAAGGAACGTCCCCACTGTGCTGTGGCTAGGAAGCTCAGAGCGCCAGTGCTTGTGGGGCTGTGGAAGGGCAGCCTAGGGAAGGTGATGGCCAGCAGGAGCTTTCAGTGCTAGCCCCTTTGGTGTGGGAGCAGTGGCTGGACGTTTTGAATTTCGGAGCTGGGCTGTGGCTGTGCCGAGAAGGAACGTCCCCACTGTGCTGTGGCTAGGAAGCTCAGAGCGCCAGTGCTTGTGGGGCTGTGGAAGGGCAGCCTAGGGAAGGTGATGGCCAGCAGGAGCTTTCAGTGCTAGCCCCTTTGGTGTGGGAGCAGTGGCTGGACGTTTTGAATTTCGGAGCTGGGCTGTGGCTGTGCCGAGAAGGAACGTCCCCACTGTGCTGTGGCTAGGAAGCTCAGAGCGCCAGTGCTTGTGGGGCTGTGGAAGGGCTGCCTAGGGCAGGTGCTGGCCAGCAAGAGCTTTCAGTGCTAGCCCCTTTGGTGTGGGAGCAGTGGCTGGACGTTTTGAATTTCGGAGCTGGGCTGTGGCTGTGCCGAGAAGGAACGTCCCCACTGTGCTGTGGCTAGGAAGCTCAGAGCGCCAGTGCTTGTGGGGCTGTGGAAGGGCTGCCTAGGGCAGGTGATGGCCAGCAAGAGCTTTCAGTGCTAGCCCCTTTGGTGTGGGAGCAGTGGCTGGACATTTTGAATTTCGGAGCTGGGCTGTGGCTGTGCTGAGAAGGAACGTCCCCACTGTGCTGTGGCTAGGAAGCTCAGAGCGCCAGTGCTTGTGGGGCTGTGGAAGGGCTGCCTAGGGAAGGTGATGGCCAGCAAGAGCTTTCAGTGCTAGCCCCTTTGGTGTGGGAGCAGTGGCTGGACGTTTCCGATTTGGGAGCTGGGCTGTGGCTGTGCCGAGAAGGAACGTCCCCACTGTGCTGTGGCTAGGAAGCTCAGAGCGCCAGTGCTTGTGGGGCTGTGGAAGGGCAGCCTAGGGAAGGTGATGGCCAGCAGGAGCTTTCAGTGCTAGCCCCTTTGGTGTGGGAGCAGTGGCTGGACGTTTTGAATTTCGGAGCTGGGCTGTGGCTGTGCCGAGAAGGAACGTCCCCACTGTGCTGTGGCTAGGAAGCTCAGAGCGCCAGTGCTTGTGGGGCTGTGGAAGGGCTGCCTAGGGCAGGTGATGGCCAGCAAGAGCTTTCAGTGCTAGCCCCTTTGGTGTGGGAGCAGTGGCTGGACGTTTCGAATTTCGGAGCTGGGCTGTGGCTGTGCTGAGAAGGAACGTCCCCACTGTGCTGTGGCTAGGAAGCTCAGAGCGCCAGTGCTTGTGGGGCTGTGGAAGGGCAGCCTAGGGAAGGTGATGGCCAGCAGGAGCTTTCAGTGCTAGTCCCTTTGGTGTGGGAGCAGTGCCTCGACGTTTCGAATTTCGGATCTGGGCTGTGGCTGTGCCGAGAAGGAACGTCCCCACTGTGCTGTGGCTAGGAAGCTCAGAGCGCCAGTGCTTGTGGGGCTGTGGAAGGGCTGCCTAGGGCAGGTGATGGCCAGCAAGAGCTTTCAGTGCTAGCCCCTTTGGTGTGGGAGCAGTGGCTGGACGTTTCGAATTTCAGAGCTGGGCTGTGGCTGTGCCGAGAAGGAACGTCCCCACTGTGCTGTGGCTAGGAAGCTCAGAGCGCCAGTGCTTGTGGGGCTGTGGAAGGGCTGCCTAGGGCAGGTGCTGGCCAGCAAGAGCTTTCAGTGCTAGCCCCTTTGGTGTGGGAGCAGTGGCTGGACGTTTTGAATTTCGGAGCTGGGCTGTGGCTGTGCTGAGAAGGAATGTCCCCACTGTGCTGTGGCTAGGAAGCTCAGAGCGCCAGTGCTTGTGGGGCTGTGGAAGGGCTGCCTAGGGCAGGTGATGGCCAGCAAGAGCTTTCAGTGCTAGCCCTTTTGGTGTGGGAGCAGTGGCTGGACGTTTTGAATTTCGGAGCTGGGCTGTGGCTGTGCCGAGAAGGAACGTCCCCACTGTGCTGTGGCTAGGAAGCTCAGAGCGCCAGTGCTTGTGGGGCTGTGGAAGGGCTGCCTAGGGCAGGTGATGGCCAGCAAGAGCTTTCAGTGCTAGCCCCTTTGGTGTGGGAGCAGTGGCTGGACGTTTTGAATTTCGGAGCTGGGCTGTGGCTGTGCCGAGAAGGAACGTCCCCACTGTGCTGTGGCTAGGAAGCTCAGAGCGCCAGTGCTTGTGGGGCTGTGGAAGGGCAGCCTAGGGAAGGTGATGGCCAGCAGGAGCTTTCAGTGCTAGCCCCTTTGGTGTGGGAGCAGTGCCTGGACGTTTTGAATTTCGGAGCTGGGCTGTGGCTGTGCTGAGAAGGAACGTCCCCACTGTGCTGTGGCTAGGAAGCTCAGAGCGCCAGTGCTTGTGGGGCTGTGGAAGGGCTGCCTAGGGAAGGTGATGGCCAGCAAGAGCTTTCAGTGCTAGCCCCTTTGGTGTGGGAGGAGTGGCTGGACGTTTTGAATTTCAGAACCTGGCTGTGGCTGTGCCGAGAAGGAACGTCCCCACTGTGCTGTGGCTAGGAAGCTCAGAGAGCCAGTGCTTGTGGGGCTGTGGAAGGGCTGCCTAGGGCAGGTGCTGGCCAGCAAGAGCTTTCAGTGCTAGTCCCTTTGGTGTGGGAGCAGTGGCTGGACGTTTTGAATTTCGGAGCTGGGCTGTGGCTGTGCCGAGAAGGAACGTCCCCACTGTGCTGTGGCTAGGAAGCTCAGAGCGCCAGTGCTTGTGGGGCTGTGGAAGGGCTGCCTAGGGCAGGTGATGGCCAGCAAGAGCTTTCAGTGCTAGCCCCTTTGGTGTGGGAGCAGTGGCTGGACGTTTTGAATTTCGGAGCTGGGCTGTGGCTGTGCCGAGAAGGAACGTCCCCACTGTGCTGTGGCTAGGAAGCTCAGAGCGCCAGTGCTTGTGGGGCTGTGGAAGGGCAGCCTAGGGAAGGTGATGGCCAGCAGGAGCTTTCAGTGCTAGCCCCTTTGGTGTGGGAGCAGTGCCTGGACGTTTTGAATTTCGGAGCTGGGCTGTGGCTGTGCTGAGAAGGAACGTCCCCACTGTGCTGTGGCTAGGAAGCTCAGAGCGCCAGTGCTTGTGGGGCTGTGGAAGGGCTGCCTAGGGAAGGTGATGGCCAGCAAGAGCTTTCAGTGCTAGCCCCTTTGGTGTGGGAGGAGTGGCTGGACGTTTTGAATTTCAGAACCTGGCTGTGGCTGTGCCGAGAAGGAACGTCCCCACTGTGCTGTGGCTAGGAAGCTCAGAGAGCCAGTGCTTGTGGGGCTGTGGAAGGGCTGCCTAGGGCAGGTGCTGGCCAGCAAGAGCTTTCAGTGCTAGTCCCTTTGGTGTGGGAGCAGTGGCTGGACGTTTTGAATTTCGGAGCTGGGCTGTGGCTGTGCCGAGAAGGAACGTCCCCAGTGTGCTGTGGCTAGGAAGCTCAGAGCGCCAGTGCTTGTGGGGCTGTGGAAGGGCTGCCTAGGGCAGGTGCTGGCCAGCAAGAGCTTTCAGTGCTAGCCCCTTTGGTGTGGGAGCAGTGGCTGGACGTTTTGAATTTCGGGGCTGGGCTGTGGCTGTGCCGAGAAGGAACGTCCCCACTGTGCTGTGGCTAGGAAGCTCAGAGCGCCAGTGCTTGTGGGGCTGTGGAAGGGCTGGCTAGGGCAGGTGCTGGCCAGCAAGAGCTTTCAGTGCTAGCCCCTTTGGTGTGGGAGCAGTGGCTGGACGTTTTGAATTTCGGAGCTGGGCTGTGGCTGTGCTGAGAAGGAACGTCCCCACTGTGCTGTGGCTAGGAAGCTCAGAGCGCCAGTGCTTGTGGGGCTGTGGAAGGGCTGCCTAGGGCAGGTGATGGCCAGCAGGAGCTTTCAGTGCTAGCCCCTTTGGTGTGGGAGCAGTGGCTGGACGTTTTGAATTTCGGAGCTGGGCTGTGGCTGTGCTGAGAAGGAACGTCCCCACTGTGCTGTGGCTGGGAAGCTCAGAGCGCCAGTGCTTGTGGGGCTGTGGAAGGGCTGCCTAGGGCAGGTGCTGGCCAGCAAGAGCTTTCAGTGCTAGCCCCTTTGGTGTGGGAGCAGTGGCTGGACGTTTCCGATTTGGGAGCTGGGCTGTGGCTGTGCCGAGAAGGAACGTCCCCACTGTGCTGTGGCTAGGAAGCTCAGAGCGCCAGTGCTTGTGGGGCTGTGGAAGGGCAGCCTAGGGAAGGTGATGGCCAGCAAGAGCTTTCAGTGCTAGCCCCTTTGGTGTGGGAGCAGTGCCTGGATGTTTTGAATTTCGGAGCTGGGCTCTGGCTGTGCCGAGAAGGATCGTCCCCACTGTGCTGTGGCTAGGAAGCTCAGAGCGCCAGTGCTTGTGGGGCTGTGGAAGGGCTGCCTAGGGCAGGTGATGGCCAGCAAGAGCTTTCAGTGCTAGCCCCTTTGGTGTGGGAGGAGTGGCTGGACGTTTTGAATTTCGGAGCTGGGCTCTGGCTGTGCCGAGAAGGAACGTCCCCACTGTGCTGTGGCTAGGAAGCTCAGAGCGCCAGTGCTTGTGGGGCTGTGGAAGGGCTGCCTAGGGAAGGTGCTGGCCAGCAAGAGCTTTCAGTGCTAGTCCCTTTGGTGTGGGAGCAGTGGCTGGACGTTTTGAATTTCGGAGCTGGGCTGTGGCTGTGCCGAGAAGGAACGTCCCCACTGTGCTGTGGCTAGGAAGCTCAGAGCGCCAGTGCTTGTGGGGCTGTGGAAGGGCTGCCTAGGGCAGGTGATGGCCAGCAAGAGCTTTCAGTGCTAGCCCCTTTGGTGTGGGAGCAGTGGCTGGACATTTTGAATTTCGGAGCTGGGCTGTGGCTGTGCTGAGAAGGAACGTCCCCACTGTGCTGTGGCTAGGAAGCTCAGAGCGCCAGTGCTTGTGGGGCTGTGGAAGGGCTGCCTAGGGAAGGTGATGGCCAGCAAGAGCTTTCAGTGCTAGCCCCTTTGGTGTGGGAGCAGTGGCTGGACGTTTCCGATTTGGGAGCTGGGCTCTGGCTGTGCCGAGAAGGAACGTCCCCACTGTGCTGTGGCTAGGAAGCTCAGAGCGCCAGTGCTTGTGGGGCTGTGGAAGGGCAGCCTAGGGAAGGTGATGGCCAGCAGGAGCTTTCAGTGCTAGCCCCTTTGGTGTGGGAGCAGTGGCTGGACGTTTTGAATTTCGGAGCTGGGCTGTGGCTGTGCCGAGAAGGAACGTCCCCACTGTGCTGTGGCTAGGAAGCTCAGAGCGCCAGTGCTTGTGGGGCTGTGGAAGGGCAGCCTAGGGAAGGTGATGGCCAGCAGGAGCTTTCAGTGCTAGCCCCTTTGGTGTGGGAGCAGTGGCTGGACGTTTTGAATTTCGGAGCTGGGCTGTGGCTGTGCCGAGAAGGAACGTCCCCACTGTGCTGTGGCTAGGAAGCTCAGAGCGCCAGTGCTTGTGGGGCTGTGGAAGGGCTGCCTAGGGCAGGTGCTGGCCAGCAAGAGCTTTCAGTGCTAGCCCCTTTGGTGTGGGAGCAGTGGCTGGACGTTTTGAATTTCGGAGCTGGGCTGTGGCTGTGCCGAGAAGGAACGTCCCCACTGTGCTGTGGCTAGGAAGCTCAGAGCGCCAGTGCTTGTGGGGCTGTGGAAGGGCTGCCTAGGGCAGGTGATGGCCAGCAAGAGCTTTCAGTGCTAGCCCCTTTGGTGTGGGAGCAGTGGCTGGACGTTTTGAATTTCGGAGCTGGGCTGTGGCTGTGCCGAGAAGGAACGTCCCCACTGTGCTGTGGCTAGGAAGCTCAGAGCGCCAGTGCTTGTGGGGCTGTGGAAGGGCTGCCTAGGGCAGGTGATGGCCAGCAAGAGCTTTCAGTGCTAGCCCCTTTGGTGTGGGAGCAGTGGCTGGACGTTTTGAATTTCGGATCTGGGCTGTGGCTGTGCCGAGAAGGAACGTCCCCACTGTGCTGTGGCTAGGAAGCTCAGAGCGCCAGTGCTTGTGGGGCTGTGGAAGGGCTGCCTAGGGCAGGTGATGGCCAGCAAGAGCTTTCAGTGCTAGCCCCTTTGGTGTGGGAGCAGTGGCTGGACGTTTCGAATTTCGGAGCTGGGCTGTAGCTGTGCTGAGAAGGAACGTCCCCACTGTGCTGTGGCTAGGAAGCTCAGAGCGCCAGTGCTTGTGGGGCTGTGGAAGGGCTGCCTAGGGCAGGTGATGGCCAGCAAGAGCTTTCAGTGCTAGCCCCTTTGGTGTGGGAGCAGTGGCTGGACGTTTTGAATTTCGGAGCTGGGCTGTGGCTGTGCTGAGAAGGAACGTCCCCACTGTGCTGTGGCTAGGAAGCTCAGAGCGCCAGTGCTTGTGGGGCTGTGGAAGGGCTGCCTAGGGCAGGTGCTGGCCAGCAGGAGCTTTCAGTGCTAGCCCCTTTGGTGTGGGAGCAGTGGCTGGACATTTTGAATTTCGGATCTGGGCTGTGGCTGTGCTGAGAAGGAACGTCCCCACTGTGCTGTGGCTAGGAAGCTCAGAGCGCCAGTGCTTGTGGGGCTGTGGAAGGGCAGCCTAGGGAAGGTGATGGCCAGCAGGAGCTTTCAGTGCTAGCCCCTTTGGTGTGGGAGCAGTGCCTGGACGTTTCGAATTTCGGAGCTGGGCTCTGGCTGTGCCGAGAAGGAACGTCCCCACTGTGCTGTGGCTAGGAAGCTCAGAGCGCTAGTGCTTGTGGGGCTGTGGAAGGGCTGCCTAGGGCAGGTGATGGCCAGCAAGAGCTTTCAGTGCTAGCCCCTTTGGTGTGGGAGCAGTGGCTGGACGTTTTGAATTTCGGAGCTGGGCTGTGGCTGTGCCGAGAAGGAACGTCCCCACTGTGCTGTGGCTAGGAAGCTCAGAGCGCCAGTGCTTGTGGGGCTGTGGAAGGGCTGCCTAGGGCAGGTGATGGCCAGCAAGAGCTTTCAGTGCTAGCCCCTTTGGTGTGGGAGCAGTGGCTGGACGTTTTGAATTTCGGGGCTGGGCTGTGGCTGTGCCGAGAAGGAACGTCCCCACTGTGCTGTGGCTAGAAAGCTCAGAGCGCCAGTGCTTGTGGGGCTGTGGAAGGGCTGCCTAGGGCAGGTGATGGCCAGCAAGAGCTTTCAGTGCTAGCCCCTTTGGTGTGGGAGCAGTGGCTGGACGTTTCGAATTTCGGAGGTGGGCTGTGGCTGTGCCGAGAAGGAACGTCCCCACTGTGCTGTGGCTAGGAAGCTCAGAGCGCCAGTGCTTGTGGGGCTGTGGAAGGGCTGCCTAGGGCAGGTGCTGGCCAGCAAGAGCTTTCAGTGCTAGCCCCTTTGGTGTGGGAGGAGTGGCTGGACGTTTTGAATTTCATAACCTGGCTGTGGCTGTGCCGAGAAGGAAAGTCCCCACTGTGCTGTGGCTAGGAAGCTGAGAGCGCCAGTGCTTGTGGGGCTGTGGAAGGGCTGCCTAGGGAAGGTGCTGGCCAGCAAGAGCTTTCAGTGCTAGCCCCTTTGGTGTGGGAGGAGTGGCTGGACGTTTTGAATTTCGGGGCTGGGCTGTGGCTGTGCCGAGAAGGAACGTCCCCACTGTGCTGTGGCTAGGAAGCTCAGAGCGCCAGTGCTTGTGGGGCTGTGGAAGGGCTGCCTAGGGCAGGTGCTGGCCAGCAAGAGCTTTCAGTGCTAGCCCCTTTGGTGTGGGAGCAGTGGCTGGACGTTTTGAATTTCGGAGCTGGGCTGTGGCTGTGCCGAGAAGGAACGTCCCCACTGTGCTGTGGCTAGGAAGCTCAGAGCGCCAGTGCTTGTGGGGCTGTGGAAGGGCTGCCTAGGGCAGGTGCTGGCCAGCAAGAGCTTTCAGTGCTAGCCCCTTTGGTGTGGGAGCAGTGGCTGGACGTTTTGAATTTCGGAGCTGGGCTGTGGCTGTGCCGAGAAGGAACGTCCCCACTGTGCTGTGGCTAGGAAGCTCAGAGCGCCAGTGCTTGTGGGGCTGTGGAAGGGCTGCCTAGGGCAGGTGATGGCCAGCAAGAGCTTTCAGTGCTAGCCCCTTTGGTGTGGGAGCAGTGGCTGGACGTTTTGAATTTCGGATCTGGGCTGTGGCTGTGCCGAGAAGGAACGTCCCCACTGTGCTGTGGCTAGGAAGCTCAGAGCGCCAGTGCTTGTGGGGCTGTGGAAGGGCTGCCTAGGGAAGGTGATGGCCAGCAAGAGCTTTCAGTGCTAGCCCCTTTGGTGTGGGAGCAGTGGCTGGACGTTTCCGATTTGGGAGCTGGGCTCTGGCTGTGCCGAGAAGGAACGTCCCCACTGTGCTGTGGCTAGGAAGCTCAGAGCGCCAGTGCTTGTGGGGCTGTGGAAGGGCAGCCTAGGGAAGGTGATGGCCAGCAGGAGCTTTCAGTGCTAGCCCCTTTGGTGTGGGAGCAGTGGCTGGACGTTTTGAATTTCGGAGCTGGGCTGTGGCTGTGCCGAGAAGGAACGTCCCCACTGTGCTGTGGCTAGGAAGCTCAGAGCGCCTGTGCTTGTGGGGCTGTGGAAGGGCTGCCTAGGGCAGGTGCTGGCCAGCAAGAGCTTTCAGTGCTAGCCCCTTTGGTGTGGGAGCAGTGGCTGGACGTTTTGAATTTCGGAGCTGGGCTGTGGCTGTGCTGAGAAGGAACGTCCCCACTGTGCTGTGGCTAGGAAGCTCAGAGCGCCAGTGCTTGTGGGGCTGTGGAAGGGCTGCCTAGGGCAGGTGATGGCCAGCAAGAGTTTTCAGTGCTAGCCCCTTTGGTGTGGGAGCAGTGGCTGGACGTTTTGAATTTCGGAGCTGGGCTGTGGCTGTGCCGAGAAGGAACGTCCCCACTGTGCTGTGGCTAGGAAGCTCAGAGCGCCAGTGCTTGTGGGGCTGTGGAAGGGCTGCCTAGGGCAGGTGCTGGCCAGCAAGAGCTTTCAGTGCTAGCCCCTTTGGTGTGGGAGCAGTGGCTGGACGTTTTGAATTTCGGAGCTGGGCTGTGGCTGTGCCGAGAAGGAACGTCCCCACTGTGCTGTGGCTAGGAAGCTCAGAGCGCCAGTGCTTGTGGGGCTGTGGAAGGGCTGCCTAGGGCAGGTGATGGCCAGCAAGAGCTTTCAGTGCTAGCCCCTTTGGTGTGGGAGCAGTGGCTGGACGTTTTGAATTTCGGAGCTGGGCTGTGGCTGTGCCGAGAAGGAACGTCCCCACTGTGCTGTGGCTAGGAAGCTCAGAGCGCCAGTGCTTGTGGGGCTGTGGAAGGGCTGCCTAGGGCAGGTGATGGCCAGCAAGAGCTTTCAGTGCTAGCCCCTTTGGTGTGGGAGCAGTGGCTGGACGTTTTGAATTTCGGATCTGGGCTGTGGCTGTGCCGAGAAGGAACGTCCCCACTGTGCTGTGGCTAGGAAGCTCAGAGCGCCAGTGCTTGTGGGGCTGTGGAAGGGCTGCCTAGGGCAGGTGATGGCCAGCAAGAGCTTTCAGTGCTAGCCCCTTTGGTGTGGGAGCAGTGGCTGGACGTTTCCGATTTGAGAGCTGGGCTCTGGCTGTGCCGAGAAGGAACGTCCCCACTGTGCTGTGGCTAGGAAGCTCAGAGCGCCAGTGCTTGTGGGGCTGTGGAAGGGCAGCCTAGGGAAGGTGATGGCCAGCAGGAGCTTTCAGTGCTAGCCCCTTTGGTGTGGGAGCAGTGGCTGGACGTTTTGAATTTCGGAGCTGGGCTGTGGCTGTGCCGAGAAGGAACGTCCCCACTGTGCTGTGGCTAGGAAGCTCAGAGCGCCAGTGCTTGTGGGGCTGTGGAAGGGCTGCCTAGGGCAGGTGATGGCCAGCAAGAGCTTTCAGTGCTAGCCCCTTTGGTGTGGGAGCAGTGGCTGGACGTTTCGAATTTCGGAGCTGGGCTGTAGCTGTGCTGAGAAGGAACGTCCCCACTGTGCTGTGGCTAGGAAGCTCAGAGCGCCAGTGCTTGTGGGGCTGTGGAAGGGCTGCCTAGGGCAGGTGATGGCCAGCAAGAGCTTTCAGTGCTAGCCCCTTTGGTGTGGGAGCAGTGGCTGGACGTTTTGAATTTCGGAGCTGGGCTGTGGCTGTGCTGAGAAGGAACGTCCCCACTGTGCTGTGGCTAGGAAGCTCAGAGCGCCAGTGCTTGTGGGGCTGTGGAAGGGCTGCCTAGGGCAGGTGCTGGCCAGCAGGAGCTTTCAGTGCTAGCCCCTTTGGTGTGGGAGCAGTGGCTGGACATTTTGAATTTCGGATCTGGGCTGTGGCTGTGCTGAGAAGGAACGTCCCCACTGTGCTGTGGCTAGGAAGCTCAGAGCGCCAGTGCTTGTGGGGCTGTGGAAGGGCAGCCTAGGGAAGGTGATGGCCAGCAGGAGCTTTCAGTGCTAGCCCCTTTGGTGTGGGAGCAGTGCCTGGACGTTTCGAATTTCGGATCTGGGCTGTGGCTGTGCCGAGAAGGAACGTCCCCACTGTGCTGTGGCTAGGAAGCTCAGAGCGCCAGTGCTTGTGGGGCTGTGGAAGGGCTGCCTAGGGCAGGTGATGGCCAGCAAGAGCTTTCAGTGCTAGCCCCTTTGGTGTGGGAGCAGTGGCTGGACGTTTTGAATTTCGGAGCTGGGCTGTGGCTGTGCCGAGAAGGAACGTCCCCACTGTGCTGTGGCTAGGAAGCTCAGAGCGCCAGTGCTTGTGGGGCTGTGGAAGGGCTGCCTAGGGCAGGTGATGGCCAGCAAGAGCTTTCAGTGCTAGCCCCTTTGGTGTGGGAGCAGTGGCTGGACGTTTTGAATTTCGGGGCTGGGCTGTGGCTGTGCCGAGAAGGAACGTCCCCACTGTGCTGTGGCTAGAAAGCTCAGAGCGCCAGTGCTTGTGGGGCTGTGGAAGGGCTGCCTAGGGCAGGTGATGGCCAGCAAGAGCTTTCAGTGCTAGCCCCTTTGGTGTGGGAGCAGTGGCTGGACGTTTCGAATTTCGGAGCTGGGCTGTGGCTGTGCCGAGAAGGAACGTCCCCACTGTGCTGTGGCTAGGAAGCTCAGAGCGCCAGTGCTTGTGGGGCTGTGGAAGGGCTGCCTAGGGCAGGTGATGGCCAGCAAGAGCTTTCAGTGCTAGCCCCTTTGGTGTGGGAGGAGTGGCTGGACGTTTTGAATTTCAGAACCTGGCTGTGGCTGTGCCGAGAAGGAACGTCCCCACTGTGCTGTGGCTAGGAAGCTGAGAGCGCCAGTGCTTGTGGGGCTGTGGAAGGGCTGCCTAGGGCAGGTGCTGGCCAGCAAGAGCTTTCAGTGCTAGCCCCTTTGGTGTGGGAGGAGTGGCTGGACGTTTTGAATTTCGGGGCTGGGCTGTGGCTGTGCCGAGAAGGAACGTCCCCACTGTGCTGTGGCTAGGAAGCTCAGAGCGCCAGTGCTTGTGGGGCTGTGGAAGGGCTGCCTAGGGCAGGTGCTGGCCAGCAAGAGCTTTCAGTGCTAGCCCCTTTGGTGTGGGAGCAGTGGCTGGACGTTTTGAATTTCGGAGCTGGGCTGTGGCTGTGCCGAGAAGGAACGTCCCCACTGTGCTGTGGCTAGGAAGCTCAGAGCGCCAGTGCTTGTGGGGCTGTGGAAGGGCTGCCTAGGGCAGGTGCTGGCCAGCAAGAGCTTTCAGTGCTAGCCCCTTTGGTGTGGGAGCAGTGGCTGGACGTTTTGAATTTCGGAGCTGGGCTGTGGCTGTGCCGAGAAGGAACGTCCCCACTGTGCTGTGGCTAGGAAGCTCAGAGCGCCAGTGCTTGTGGGGCTGTGGAAGGGCTGCCTAGGGCAGGTGATGGCCAGCAAGAGCTTTCAGTGCTAGCCCCTTTGGTGTGGGAGCAGTGGCTGGACGTTTTGAATTTCGGAGCTGGGCTGTGGCTGTGCCGAGAAGGAACGTCCCCACTGTGCTGTGGCTAGGAAGCTCAGAGCGCCAGTGCTTGTGGGGCTGTGGAAGGGCTGCCTAGGGCAGGTGATGGCCAGCAAGAGCTTTCAGTGCTAGCCCCTTTGGTGTGGGAGCAGTGGCTGGACGTTTCCGATTTGAGAGCTGGGCTCTGGCTGTGCCGAGAAGGAACGTCCCCACTGTGCTGTGGCTAGGAAGCTCAGAGCGCCAGTGCTTGTGGGGCTGTGGAAGGGCAGCCTAGGGAAGGTGATGGCCAGCAGGAGCTTTCAGTGCTAGCCCCTTTGGTGTGGGAGCAGTGGCTGGACGTTTTGAATTTCGGAGCTGGGCTGTGGCTGTGCCGAGAAGGAACGTCCCCACTGTGCTGTGGCTAGGAAGCTCAGAGCGCCAGTGCTTGTGGGGCTGTGGAAGGGCTGCCTAGGGCAGGTGATGGCCAGCAAGAGCTTTCAGTGCTAGCCCCTTTGGTGTGGGAGCAGTGGCTGGACGTTTTGAATTTCGGATCTGGGCTGTAGCTGTGCTGAGAAGGAACGTCCCCACTGTGCTGTGGCTAGGAAGCTCAGAGCGCCAGTGCTTGTGGGGCTGTGGAAGGGCTGCCTAGGGCAGGTGATGGCCAGCAAGAGCTTTCAGTGCTAGCCCCTTTGGTGTGGGAGCAGTGGCTGGACGTTTTGAATTTCGGAGCTGGGCTGTGGCTGTGCCGAGAAGGAACGTCCCCACTGTGCTGTGGCTAGGAAGCTCAGAGCGCCAGTGCTTGTGGGGCTGTGGAAGGGCTGCCTAGGGCAGGTGCTGGCCAGCAGGAGCTTTCAGTGCTAGCCCCTTTGGTGTGGGAGCAGTGGCTGGACATTTTGAATTTCGGATCTGGGCTGTGGCTGTGCTGAGAAGGAACGTCCCCACTGTGCTGTGGCTAGGAAGCTCAGAGCGCCAGTGCTTGTGGGGCTGTGGAAGGTCAGCCTAGGGAAGGTGATGGCCAGCAGGAGCTTTCAGTGCTAGCCCCTTTGGTGTGGGAGCAGTGCCTGGACGTTTCGAATTTCGGAGCTGGGCTCTGGCTGTGCCGAGAAGGAACGTCCCCACTGTTGTGGCTAGGAAGCTCAGAGCGCCAGTGCTTGTGGGGCTGTGGAAGGGCTGCCTAGGGCAGGTGATGGCCAGCAAGAGCTTTCAGTGCTAGCCCCTTTGGTGTGGGAGCAGTGGCTGGACGTTTTGAATTTCGGAGCTGGGCTGTGGCTGTGCCGAGAAGGAACGTCCCCACTGTGCTGTGGCTAGGAAGCTCAGAGCGCCAGTGCTTGTGGGGCTGTGGAAGGGCTGCCTAGGGCAGGTGATGGCCAGCAAGAGCTTTCAGTGCTAGCCCCTTTGGTGTGGGAGCAGTGGCTGGACGTTTTGAATTTCGGGGCTGGGCTGTGGCTGTGCCGAGAAGGAACGTCCCCACTGTGCTGTGGCTAGAAAGCTCAGAGCGCCAGTGCTTGTGGGGCTGTGGAAGGGCTGCCTAGGGCAGGTGATGGCCAGCAAGAGCTTTCAGTGCTAGCCCCTTTGGTGTGGGAGCAGTGGCTGGACGTTTCGAATTTCGGAGCTGGGCTGTGGCTGTGCCGAGAAGGAACGTCCCCACTGTGCTGTGGCTAGGAAGCTCAGAGCGCCAGTGCTTGTGGGGCTGTGGAAGGGCTGCCTAGGGCAGGTGATGGCCAGCAAGAGCTTTCAGTGCTAGCCCCTTTGGTGTGGGAGGAGTGGCTGGACGTTTTGAATTTCAGAACCTGGCTGTGGCTGTGCCGAGAAGGAAAGTCCCCACTGTGCTGTGGCTAGGAAGCTGAGAGCGCCAGTGCTTGTGGGGCTGTGGAAGGGCTGCCTAGGTCAGGTGCTGGCCAGCAAGAGCTTTCAGTGCTAGCCCCTTTGGTGTGGGAGGAGTGGCTGGACGTTTTGAATTTCGGGGCTGGGCTGTGGCTGTGCCGAGAAGGAACGTCCCCACTGTGCTGTGGCTAGGAAGCTCAGAGCGCCAGTGCTTGTGGGGCTGTGGAAGGGCTGCCTAGGGCAGGTGCTGGCCAGCAAGAGCTTTCAGTGCTAGCCCCTTTGGTGTGGGAGCAGTGGCTGGACGTTTTGAATTTCGGATCTGGGCTGTGGCTGTGCTGAGAAGGAACGTCCCCACTGTGCTGTGGCTAGGAAGCTCAGAGCGCCAGTGCTTGTGGGGCTGTGGAAGGGCTGCCTAGGGCAGGTGATGGCCAGCAAGAGCTTTCAGTGCTAGCCCCTTTGGTGTGGGAGCAGTGGCTGGACGTTTTGAATTTCGGAGCTGGGCTGTGGCTGTGCCGAGAAGGAACGTCCCCACTGTGCTGTGGCTAGGAAGCTCAGAGCGCCAGTGCTTGTGGGGCTGTGGAAGGGCTGCCTAGGGCAGGTGATGGCCAGCAAGAGCTTTCAGTGCTAGCCCCTTTGGTGTGGGAGCAGTGGCTGGACGTTTTGAATTTCGGAGCCTGGCTGTGGCTGTGCTGAGAAGGAATGTCCCCACTGTGCTGTGGCTAGGAAGCTCAGAGCGCCAGTGCTTGTGGGGCTGTGGAAGGGCTGCCTAGGGCAGGTGATGGCCAGCAAGAGCTTTCAGTGCTAGCCCCTTTGGTGTGGGAGCAGTGGCTGGACGTTTTGAATTTCGGAGCTGGGCTGTGGCTGTGCCGAGAAGGAAAGTCCCCACTGTGCTGTGGCTAGGAAGCTCAGAGCGCCAGTGCTTGTGGGGCTGTGGAAGGGCTGCCTAGGGAAGGTGATGGCCAGCAAGAGCTTTCAGTGCTAGCCCCTTTGGTGTGGGAGCAGTGGCTGGACGTTTTGAATTTCGGGGCTGGGCTGTGGCTGTGCCGAGAAGGAACGTCCCCACTGTGCTGTGGCTAGGAAGCTCAGAGCGCCAGTGCTTGTGGGGCTGTGGAAGGGCTGCCTAGGGAAGGTGATGGCCAGCAAGAGCTTTCAGTGCTAGCCCCTTTGGTGTGGGAGGAGTGGCTGGACGTTTTGAATTTCAGAACCTGGCTGTGGCTGTGCCGAGAAGGAACGTCCCCACTGTGCTGTGGCTAGGAAGCTCAGAGCGCCAGTGCTTGTGGGGCTGTGGAAGGGCTGCCTAGGGCAGGTGATGGCCAGCAAGAGCTTTCAGTGCTAGCCCCTTTGGTTTGGGAGCAGTGGCTGGACGTTTTGAATTTCGGGGCTGGGCTGTGGCTGTGCCGAGAAGGAACGTCCCCACTGTGCTGTGGCTAGGAAGCTCAGAGCGCCAGTGCTTGTGGGGCTGTGGAAGGGCTGCCTAGGGCAGGTGCTGGCCAGCAAGAGCTTTCAGTGCTAGCCCCTTTGGTGTGGGAGCAGTGGCTGGACGTTTTGAATTTCGGATCTGGGCTGTGGCTGTGCTGAGAAGGAACGTCCCCACTGTGCTGTGGCTAGGAAGCTCAGAGCGCCAGTGCTTGTGGGGCTGTGGAAGGGCTGCCTAGGGCAGGTGCTGGCCAGCAAGAGCTTTCAGTGCTAGTCCCTTTGGTGTGGGAGCAGTGGCTGGACGTTTTGAATTTCGGATCTGGGCTGTGGCTGTGCTGAGAAGGAACGTCCCCACTGTGCTGTGGCTAGGAAGCTCAGAGCGCCAGTGCTTGTGGGGCTGTGGAAGGGCTGCCTAGGGCAGGTGATGGCCAGCAAGAGCTTTCAGTGCTAGCCCCTTTGGTGTGGGAGCAGTGGCTGGACGTTTTGAATTTCGGAGCTGGGCTGTGGCTGTGCCGAGAAGGAAAGTCCCCACTGTGCTGTGCCTAGGAAGCTCAGAGCGCCAGTGCTTGTGGGGCTGTGGAAGGGCTGCCTAGGTCAGGTGCTGGCCAGCAAGAGCTTTCAGTGCTAGCCCCTTTGGTGTGGGAGCAGTGGCTGGACGTTTCGAATTTCGGGGCTGGGCTGTGGCTGTGCCGAGAAGGAACGTCCCCACTGTGCTGTGGCTAGGAAGCTCAGAGCGCCAGTGCTTGTGGGGCTGTGGAAGGGCTGCCTAGGGCAGGTGATGGCCAACAAGAGCTTTCAGTGCTAGCCCCTTTGGTGTGGGAGCAGTGGCTGGACGTTTTGAATTTCGGAGCTGGGCTGTGGCTGTGCCGAGAAGGAACGTCCCCACTGTGCTGTGGCTAGGAAGCTCAGAGCGCCAGTGCTTGTGGGGCTGTGGAAGGGCTGCCTAGGGCAGGTGATGGCCAGCAAGAGCTTTCAGTGCTAGCCCCTTTGGTGTGGGAGCAGTGGCTGGACGTTTTGAATTTCGGGGCTGGGCTGTGGCTGTGCCGAGAAGGAACGTCCCCACTGTGCTGTGGCTAGGAAGCTCAGAGCGCCAGTGCTTGTGGGGCTGTGGAAGGGCTGCCTAGGGCAGGTGATGGCCAGCAAGAGCTTTCAGTGCTAGCCCCTTTGGTGTGGGAGCAGTGGCTGGACGTTTTGAATTTCGGAGCTGGGCTGTGGCTGTGCCGAGAAGGAACGTCCCCACTGTGCTGTGGCTAGGAAGCTCAGAGCGCCAGTGCTTGTGAGGCTGTGGAAGGGCTGCCTAGGGCAGGTGCTGGCCAGCAAGAGCTTTCAGTGCTAGCCCCTTTGGTGTGGGAGCAGTGGCTGGACGTTTTGAATTTCGGAGCTGGGCTGTGGCTGTGCCGAGAAGGAACGTCCCCACTGTGCTGTGGCTAGGAAGCTCAGAGCGCCAGTGCTTGTGGGGCTGTGGAAGGGCTGCCTAGGGCAGGTGATGGCCAGCAAGAGCTTTCAGTGCTAGCCCCTTTGGTGTGGGAGCAGTGGCTGGACGTTTTGAATTTCGGAGCTGGGCTGTGGCTGTGCCGAGAAGGAACGTCCCCACTGTGCTGTGGCTAGGAAGCTCAGAGCGCCAGTGCTTGTGGGGCTGTGGAAGGGCTGCCTAGGGCAGGTGCTGGCCAGCAAGAGCTTTCAGTGCTAGTCCCTTTGGTGTGGGAGCAGTGGCTGGACGTTTTGAATTTCGGAGCTGGGCTGTGGCTGTGCTGAGAAGGAAAGTCCCCACTGTGCTGTGGCTAGGAAGCTCAGAGCGCCAGTGCTTGTGGGGCTGTGGAAGGGCTGCCTAGGGCAGGTGCTGGCCAGCAAGAGCTTTCAGTGCTAGCCCCTTTGGTGTGGGAGCAGTGGCTGGACGTTTTGAATTTCGGAGCTGGGCTGTGGCTGTGCTGAGAAGGAACGTCCCCACTGTGCTGTGGCTAGGAAGCTCAGAGCGCCAGTGCTTGTGGGGCTGTGGAAGGGCTGCCTAGGGCAGGTGATGGCCAGCAAGAGTTTTCAGTGCTAGCCCCTTTGGTGTGGGAGCAGTGGCTGGACGTTTTGAATTTCAGAACCTGGCTGTGGCTGTGCCGAGAAGGAACGTCCCCACTGTGCTGTGGCTAGGAAGCTCAGAGCGCCAGTGCTTGTGGGGCTGTGGAAGGGCTGCCTAGGGCAGGTGATGGCCAGCAAGAGCTTTCAGTGCTAGCCCCTTTGGTGTGGGAGCAGTGGCTGGACGTTTTGAATTTCAGAGCTGGGCTGTGGCTGTGCCGAGAAGGAACGTCCCCACTGTGCTGTGGCTAGGAAGCTCAGAGCGCCAGTGCTTGTGGGGCTGTGGAAGGGCTGCCTAGGGCAGGTGCTGGCCAGCAAGAGCTTTCAGTGCTAGCCCCTTTGGTGTGGGAGCAGTGGCTGGACGTTTTGAATTTGGGAGCTGGGCTGTGGCTGTGCCGAGAAGGAACGTCCCCACTGTGCTGTGGCTAGGAAGCTCAGAGCGCCAGTGCTTGTGGGGCTGTGGAAGGGCTGCCTAGGGCAGGTGCTGGCCAGCAAGAGCTTTCAGTGCTAGCCCCTTTGGTGTGGGAGCAGTGGCTGGACGTTTTGAATTTGGGAGCTGGGCTGTGGCTGTGCTGAGAAGGAACGTCCCCACTGTGCTGTGGCTAGGAAGCTCAGAGCGCCAGTGCTTGTGGGGCTGTGGAAGGGCTGCCTAGGGCAGGTGATGGCCAGCAAGAGCTTTCAGTGCTAGCCCCTTTGGTGTGGGAGCAGTGGCTGGACGTTTTGAATTTGGGAGCTGGGCTGTGGCTGTGCTGAGAAGGAACGTCCCCACTGTGCTGTGGCTAGGAAGCTCAGAGCGCCAGTGCTTGTGGGGCTGTGGAAGGGCTGCCTAGGGCAGGTGCTGGCCAGCAAGAGCTTTCAGTGCTAGCCCCTTTGGTGTGGGAGCAGTGGCTGGACGTTTTGAATTTCGGAGCTGGGCTGTGGCTGTGCCGAGAAGGAAAGTCCCCACTGTGCTGTGCCTAGGAAGCTCAGAGCGCCAGTGCTTGTGGGGCTGTGGAAGGGCTGCCTAGGGCAGGTGATGGCCAGCAAGAGCTTTCAGTGCTAGCCCCTTTGGTGTGGGAGGAGTGGCTGGACGTTTTGAATTTCAGAACCTGGCTGTGGCTGTGCCGAGAAGGAACGTCCCCACTGTGCTGTGGCTAGGAAGCTCAGAGCGCCAGTGCTTGTGGGGCTGTGGAAGGGCTGCCTAGGGCAGGTGATGGCCAGCAAGAGCTTTCAGTGCTAGCCCCTTTGGTGTGGGAGCAGTGGCTGGACGTTTTGAATTTCAGAGCTGGGCTGTGGCTGTGCCGAGAAGGAACGTCCCCACTGTGCTGTGGCTAGGAAGCTCAGAGCGCCAGTGCTTGTGGGGCTGTGGAAGGGCTGCCTAGGGCAGGTGATGGCCAGCAAGAGCTTTCAGTGCTAGCCCCTTTGGTGTGGGAGCAGTGGCTGGACGTTTTGAATTTCGGAGCTGGGCTGTGGCTGTGCTGAGAAGGAACGTCCCCACTGTGCTGTGGCTAGGAAGCTCAGAGCGCCAGTGCTTGTGGGGCTGTGGAAGGGCTGCCTAGGGCAGGTGATGGCCAGCAAGAGCTTTCAGTGCTAGCCCCTTTGGTGTGGGAGCAGTGGCTGGACGTTTTGAATTTCGGAGCTGGGCTGTGGCTGTGCTGAGAAGGAACGTCCCCACTGTGCTGTGGCTAGGAAGCTCAGAGCGCCAGTGCTTGTGGGGCTGTGGAAGGGCTGCCTAGGGCAGGTGATGGCCAGCAAGAGCTTTCAGTGCTAGCCCCTTTGGTGTGGGAGCAGTGGCTGGACGTTTTGAATTTCGGAGCTGGGCTGTGGCTGTGCTGAGAAGGAACGTCCCCACTGTGCTGTGGCTAGGAAGCTCAGAGCGCCAGTGCTTGTGGGGCTGTGGAAGGGCTGCCTAGGGCAGGTGCTGGCCAGCAAGAGCTTTCAGTGCTAGCCCCTTTGGTGTGGGAGCAGTGGCTGGACGTTTTGAATTTGGGAGCTGGGCTGTGGCTGTGCCGAGAAGGAAAGTCCCCACTGTGCTGTGGCTAGGAAGCTCAGAGCGCCAGTGCTTGTGGGGCTGTGGAAGGGCTGCCTAGGGCAGGTGATGGCCAGCAAGAGCTTTCAGTGCTAGCCCCTTTGGTGTGGGAGCAGTGGCTGGACGTTTCGAAGTTCTGAGCTGGGCTGTGGCTGTGCTGAGAAGGAACGTCCCCACTGTGCTGTGGCTAGGAAGCTCAGAGCGCCAGTGCTTGTGGGGCTGTGGAAGGGCTGCCTAGGGCAGGTGCTGGCCAGCAAGAGCTTTCAGTGCTAGCCCCTTTGGTGTGGGAGCAGTGGCTGGACGTTTTGAATTTCGGAGCTGGGCTGTGGCTGTGCCGAGAAGGAACGTCCCCACTGTGCTGTGGCTAGGAAGCTCAGAGCGCCAGTGCTTGTGGGGCTGTGGAAGGGCTGCCTAGGGCAGGTGATGGCCAGCAAGAGCTTTCAGTGCTAGTCCCTTTGGTGTGGGAGCAGTGGCTGGACGTTTTGAATTTCGGAGCTGGGCTCTGGCTGTGCCGAGAAGGAACGTCCCCACTGTGCTGTGGCTAGGAAGCTCAGAGCGCCAGTGCTTGTGGGGCTGTGGAAGGGCTGCCTAGGGCAGGTGCTGGCCAGCAAGAGCTTTCAGTGCTAGCCCCTTTGGTGTGGGAGCAGTGGCTGGACGTTTTGAATTTCGGAGCTGGGCTCTGGCTGTGCCGAGAAGGAAAGTCCCCACTGTGCTGTGGCTAGGAAGCTCAGAGCGCCAGTGCTTGTGGGGCTGTGGAAGGGCTGCCTAGGGCAGGTGATGGCCAGCAAGAGTTTTCAGTGCTAGCCCCTTTGGTGTGGGAGGAGTGGCTGGACGTTTTGAATTTCGGATCTGGGCTGTGGCTGTGCCGAGAAGGAACGTCCCCACTGTGCTGTGGCTAGGAAGCTCAGAGCGCCAGTGCTTGTGGGGCTGTGGAAGGGCTGCCTAGGGCAGGTGCTGGCCAGCAAGAGCTTTCAGTGCTAGCCCCTTTGGTGTGGGAGCAGTGGCTGGACGTTTTGAATTTCGGAGCTGGGCTGTGGCTGTGCCGAGAAGGAACTTCCCCACTGTGCTGTGGCTAGGAAGCTCAGAGCGCCAGTGCTTGTGGGGCTGTGGAAGGGCTGCCTAGGGCAGGTGATGGCCAGCAAGAGCTTTCAGTGCTAGCCCCTTTGGTGTGGGAGCAGTGGCTGGACGTTTTGAATTTGGGAGCTGGGCTGTGGCTGTGCTGAGAAGGAACGTCCCCACTGTGCTGTGGCTAGGAAGCTCAGAGCGCCAGTGCTTGTGGGGCTGTGGAAGGGCTGCCTAGGGCAGGTGATGGCCAGCAAGAGCTTTCAGTGCTAGCCCCTTTGGTGTGGGAGCAGTGGCTGGACGTTTTGAATTTGGGAGCTGGGCTGTGGCTGTGCTGAGAAGGAACGTCCCCACTGTGCTGTGGCTAGGAAGCTCAGAGCGCCAGTGCTTGTGGGGCTGTGGAAGGGCTGCCTAGGGCAGGTGATGGCCAGCAAGAGCTTTCAGTGCTAGCCCCTTTGGTGTGGGAGCAGTGGCTGGACGTTTTGAATTTCGGATCTGGGCTGTGGCTGTGCTGAGAAGGAACGTCCCCACTGTGCTGTGGCTAGGAAGCTCAGAGCGCCAGTGCTTGTGGGGCTGTGGAACGGCTGCCTAGGGCAGGTGATGGCCAGCAAGAGCTTTCAGTGCTAGTCCCTTTGGTGTGGGAGCAGTGGCTGGACGTTTTGAATTTCGGAGCTGGGCTGTGGCTGTGCCGAGAAGGAAAGTCCCCACTGTGCTGTGGCTAGGAAGCTCAGAGCGCCAGTGCTTGTGGGGCTGTGGAAGGGCTGCCTAGGGCAGGTGCTGGCCAGCAAGAGCTTTCAGTGCTAGCCCCTTTGGTGTGGGAGCAGTGGCTGGACGTTTTGAATTTCGGAGCTGGGCTGTGGCTGTGCTGAGAAGGAACGTCCCCACTGTGCTGTGGCTAGGAAGCTCAGAGCGCCAGTGCTTGTGGGGCTGTGGAAGGGCTGCCTAGGGCAGGTGATGGCCAGCAAGAGCTTTCAGTGCTAGCCCCTTTGGTGTGGGAGCAGTGGCTGGACGTTTCGAATTTCGGAGCTGGGCTGTGGCTGTGCCGAGAAGGAACGTCCCCACTGTGCTGTGGCTAGGAAGCTCAGAGCGCCAGTGCTTGTGGGGCTGTGGAAGGGCTGCCTAGGGCAGGTGCTGGCCAGCAAGAGCTTTCAGTGCTAGCCCCTTTGGTGTGGGAGCAGTGGCTGGACGTTTTGAATTTCGGAGGTGGGCTGTGGCTGTGCCGAGAAGGAACGTCCCCACTGTGCTGTGGCTAGGAAGCTCAGAGCGCCAGTGCTTGTGGGGCTGTGGAAGGGCTGCCTAGGGCAGGTGATGGCCAGCAAGAGCTTTCAGTGCTAGCCCCTTTGGTGTGGGAGCAGTGGCTGGACGTTTTGAATTTCGGAGCTGGGCTGTGGCTGTGCCGAGAAGGAAAGTCCCCACTGTGCTGTGGCTAGGAAGCTCAGAGCGCCAGTGCTTGTGGGGCTGTGGAAGGGCTGCCTAGGGCAGGTGCTGGCCAGGAAGAGCTTTCAGTGCTAGCCCCTTTGGTGTGGGAGCAGTGGCTGGACGTTTTGAATTTCGGGGCTGGGCTGTGGCTGTGCCGAGAAGGAACGTCCCCACTGTGCTGTGGCTAGGAAGCTCAGAGCGCCAGTGCTTGTGGGGCTGTGGAAGGGCTGCCTAGGGCAGGTGCTGGCCAGCAAGAGCTTTCAGTGCTAGCCCCTTTGGTGTGGGAGCAGTGGCTGGACGTTTTGAATTTCGGATCTGGGCTGTGGCTGTGCTGAGAAGGAACGTCCCCACTGTGCTGTGGCTAGGAAGCTCAGAGCGCCAGTGCTTGTGGGGCTGTGGAAGGGCTGCCTAGGGCAGGTGATGGCCAGCAAGAGCTTTCAGTGCTAGCCCCTTTGGTGTGGGAGCAGTGGCTGGACGTTTTGAATTTCGGATCTGGGCTGTGGCTGTGCCCAGAAGGAACGTCCCCACTGTGCTGTGGCTAGGAAGCTCAGAGTGCCAGTGCTTGTGGGGCTGTGGAAGGGCTGCCTAGGGCAGGTGATGGCCAGCAAGAGCTTTCAGTGCTAGCCCCTTTGGTGTGGGAGCAGTGGCTGGACGTTTTGAATGTCGGAGCTGGGCTCTGGCTGTGCTGAGAAGGAACGTCTGTGCTGTGCTGTGGCTAGGAAGCTCAGAGCGCCAGTGCTTGTGGGGCTGTGGAAGGGCTGCCTAGGGCAGGTGCTGGCCAGCAAGAGCTTTCAGTGCTAGCCCCTTTGGTGTGGGAGCAGTGGCTAGACGTTTTGAATTTCGGAGCTGGGCTGTGGCTGTGCTGAGAAGGAACGTCCCCACTGTGCTGTGGCTAGGAAGCTCAGAGCGCCAGTGCTTGTGGGGCTGTGGAAGGGCTGCCTAGGGCAGGTGCTGGCCAGCAAGAGTTTTCAGTGCTAGCCCCTTTGGTGTGGGAGCAGTGGCTGGACGTTTTGAATTTCGGAGCTGGGCTGTGGCTGTGCCGAGAAGGAACGTCCCCACTGTGCTGTGGCTAGGAAGCTCAGAGCGCCAGTGCTTGTGGGGCTGTGGAAGGGCTGCCTAGGGCAGGTGCTGGCCAGCAAGAGCTTTCAGTGCTAGCCCCTTTGGTGTGGGAGCAGTGGCTGGACGTTTTGAATTTCGGAGCTGGGCTGTGGCTGTGCTGAGAAGGAACGTCCCCACTGTGCTGTGGCTAGGAAGCTCAGAGCGCCAGTGCTTGTGGGGCTGTGGAAGGGCTGCCTAGGGCAGGTGCTGGCCAGCAAGAGCTTTCAGTGCTAGCCCCTTTGGTGTGGGAGCAGTGGCTGGACGTTTTGAATTTCGGAGCTGGGCTGTGGCTGTGCTGAGAAGGAAAGTCCCCACTGTGCTGTGGCTAGGAAGCTCAGAGCGCCAGTGCTTGTGGGGCTGTGGAAGGGCTGCCTAGGGCAGGTGCTGGCCAGCAAGAGCTTTCAGTGCTAGCCCCTTTGGTGTGGGAGCAGTGGCTGGACGTTTTGAATTTCGGAGCTGGGCTGTGGCTGTGCTGAGAAGGAACGTCCCCACTGTGCTGTGGCTAGGAAGCTCAGAGCGCCAGTGCTTGTGGGGCTGTGGAAGGGCTGCCTAGGGCAGGTGATGGCCAGCAAGAGTTTTCAGTGCTAGCCCCTTTGGTGTGGGAGCAGTGGCTGGACGTTTTGAATTTCGGAGCTGGGCTGTGGCTGTGCCGAGAAGGAACGTCCCCACTGTGCTGTGGCTAGGAAGCTCAGAGCGCCAGTGCTTGTGGGGCTGTGGAAGGGCTGCCTAGGGCAGGTGATGGCCAGCAAGAGCTTTCAGTGCTAGCCCCTTTGGTGTGGGAGCAGTGGCTGGACGTTTTGAATTTCAGAGCTGGGCTGTGGCTGTGCCGAGAAGGAACGTCCCCACTGTGCTGTGGCTAGGAAGCTCAGAGCGCCAGTGCTTGTGGGGCTGTGGAAGGGCTGCCTAGGGCAGGTGCTGGCCAGCAAGAGCTTTCAGTGCTAGCCCCTTTGGTGTGGGAGCAGTGGCTGGACGTTTTGAATTTGGGAGCTGGGCTGTGGCTGTGCTGAGAAGGAACGTCCCCACTGTGCTGTGGCTAGGAAGCTCAGAGCGCCAGTGCTTGTGGGGCTGTGGAAGGGCTGCCTAGGGCAGGTGCTGGCCAGCAAGAGCTTTCAGTGCTAGCCCCTTTGGTGTGGGAGCAGTGGCTGGACGTTTTGAATTTGGGAGCTGGGCTGTGGCTGTGCTGAGAAGGAACGTCCCCACTGTGCTGTGGCTAGGAAGCTCAGAGCGCCAGTGCTTGTGGGGCTGTGGAAGGGCTGCCTAGGGCAGGTGATGGCCAGCAAGAGCTTTCAGTGCTAGCCCCTTTGGTGTGGGAGCAGTGGCTGGACGTTTTGAATTTCGGAGCTGGGCTGTGGCTGTGCTGAGAAGGAACGTCCCCACTGTGCTGTGGCTAGGAAGCTCAGAGCGCCAGTGCTTGTGGGGCTGTGGAAGGGCTGCCTAGGGCAGGTGCTGGCCAGCAAGAGCTTTCAGTGCTAGCCCCTTTGGTGTGGGAGCAGTGGCTGGACGTTTTGAATTTCGGAGCTGGGCTGTGGCTGTGCCGAGAAGGAAAGTCCCCACTGTGCTGTGCCTAGGAAGCTCAGAGCGCCAGTGCTTGTGGGGCTGTGGAAGGGCTGCCTAGGGCAGGTGATGGCCAGCAAGAGCTTTCAGTGCTAGCCCCTTTGGTGTGGGAGGAGTGGCTGGACGTTTTGAATTTCAGAACCTGGCTGTGGCTGTGCCGAGAAGGAACGTCCCCACTGTGCTGTGGCTAGGAAGCTCAGAGCGCCAGTGCTTGTGGGGCTGTGGAAGGGCTGCCTAGGGCAGGTGATGGCCAGCAAGAGCTTTCAGTGCTAGCCCCTTTGGTGTGGGAGCAGTGGCTGGACGTTTTGAATTTCAGAGCTGGGCTGTGGCTGTGCCGAGAAGGAACGTCCCCACTGTGCTGTGGCTAGGAAGCTCAGAGCGCCAGTGCTTGTGGGGCTGTGGAAGGGCTGCCTAGGGCAGGTGATGGCCAGCAAGAGCTTTCAGTGCTAGCCCCTTTGGTGTGGGAGCAGTGGCTGGACGTTTTGAATTTCGGAGCTGGGCTGTGGCTGTGCTGAGAAGGAACGTCCCCACTGTGCTGTGGCTAGGAAGCTCAGAGCGCCAGTGCTTGTGGGGCTGTGGAAGGGCTGCCTAGGGCAGGTGATGGCCAGCAAGAGCTTTCAGTGCTAGCCCCTTTGGTGTGGGAGCAGTGGCTGGACGTTTTGAATTTCGGAGCTGGGCTGTGGCTGTGCTGAGAAGGAACGTCCCCACTGTGCTGTGGCTAGGAAGCTCAGAGCGCCAGTGCTTGTGGGGCTGTGGAAGGGCTGCCTAGGGCAGGTGATGGCCAGCAAGAGCTTTCAGTGCTAGCCCCTTTGGTGTGGGAGCAGTGGCTGGACGTTTTGAATTTCGGAGCTGGGCTGTGGCTGTGCTGAGAAGGAACGTCCCCACTGTGCTGTGGCTAGGAAGCTCAGAGCGCCAGTGCTTGTGGGGCTGTGGAAGGGCTGCCTAGGGCAGGTGCTGGCCAGCAAGAGCTTTCAGTGCTAGCCCCTTTGGTGTGGGAGCAGTGGCTGGACGTTTTGAATTTCGGAGCTGGGCTGTGGCTGTGCCGAGAAGGAAAGTCCCCACTGTGCTGTGGCTAGGAAGCTCAGAGCGCCAGTGCTTGTGGGGCTGTGGAAGGGCTGCCTAGGGCAGGTGATGGCCAGCAAGAGCTTTCAGTGCTAGCCCCTTTGGTGTGGGAGCAGTGGCTGGACGTTTCGAAGTTCTGAGCTGGGCTGTGGCTGTGCTGAGAAGGAACGTCCCCACTGTGCTGTGGCTAGGAAGCTCAGAGCGCCAGTGCTTGTGGGGCTGTGGAAGGGCTGCCTAGGGCAGGTGCTGGCCAGCAAGAGCTTTCAGTGCTAGCCCCTTTGGTGTGGGAGCAGTGGCTGGACGTTTTGAATTTCGGAGCTGGGCTGTGGCTGTGCCGAGAAGGAACGTCCCCACTGTGCTGTGGCTAGGAAGCTCAGAGCGCCAGTGCTTGTGGGGCTGTGGAAGGGCTGCCTAGGGCAGGTGATGGCCAGCAAGAGCTTTCAGTGCTAGTCCCTTTGGTGTGGGAGCAGTGGCTGGACGTTTTGAATTTCGGAGCTGGGCTCTGGCTGTGCCGAGAAGGAACGTCCCCACTGTGCTGTGGCTAGGAAGCTCAGAGCGCCAGTGCTTGTGGGGCTGTGGAAGGGCTGCCTAGGGCAGGTGCTGGCCAGCAAGAGCTTTCAGTGCTAGCCCCTTTGGTGTGGGAGCAGTGGCTGGACGTTTTGAATTTCGGAGCTGGGCTGTGGCTGTGCCGAGAAGGAACGTCCCCACTGTGCTGTGGCTAGGAAGCTCAGAGCGCCAGTGCTTGTGGGGCTGTGGAAGGGCTGCCTAGGGCAGGTGATGGCCAGCAAGAGTTTTCAGTGCTAGCCCCTTTGGTGTGGGAGCAGTGGCTGGACGTTTTGAATTTCGGATCTGGGCTGTGGCTGTGCCGAGAAGGAACGTCCCCACTGTGCTGTGGCTAGGAAGCTCAGAGCGCCAGTGCTTGTGGGGCTGTGGAAGGGCTGCCTAGGGCAGGTGCTGGCCAGCAAGAGCTTTCAGTGCTAGCCCCTTTGGTGTGGGAGCAGTGGCTGGACGTTTTGAATTTCGGAGCTGGGCTGTGGCTGTGCCGAGAAGGAACGTCCCCACTGTGCTGTGGCTAGGAAGCTCAGAGCGCCAGTGCTTGTGGGGCTGTGGAAGGGCTGCCTAGGGCAGGTGATGGCCAGCAAGAGCTTTCAGTGCTAGCCCCTTTGGTGTGGGAGCAGTGGCTGGACGTTTTGAATTTCGGAGCTGGGCTGTGGCTGTGCTGAGAAGGAACGTCCCCACTGTGCTGTGGCTAGGAAGCTCAGAGCGCCAGTGCTTGTGGGGCTGTGGAAGGGCTGCCTAGGGCAGGTGATGGCCAGCAAGAGCTTTCAGTGCTAGCCCCTTTGGTGTGGGAGCAGTGGCTGGACGTTTCCGATTTGGGAGCTGGGCTGTGGCTGTGCTGAGAAGGAACGTCCCCACTGTGCTGTGGCTAGGAAGCTCAGAGCGCCAGTGCTTGTGGGGCTGTGGAAGGGCTGCCTAGGGCAGGTGATGGCCAGCAAGAGCTTTCAGTGCTAGTCCCTTTGGTGTGGGAGCAGTGGCTGGACGTTTCGAATTTCGGAGCTGGGCTGTGGCTGTGCTGAGAAGGAACGTCCCCACTGTGCTGTGGCTAGGAAGCTCAGAGCGCCAGTGCTTGTGGGGCTGTGGAAGGGCTGCCTAGGGCAGGTGCTGGCCAGCAAGAGCTTTCAGTGCTAGCCCCTTTGGTGTGGGAGCAGTGGCTGGACGTTTTGAATTTGGGAGCTGGGCTGTGGCTGTGCTGAGAAGGAACGTCCCCACTGTGCTGTGGCTAGGAAGCTCAGAGCGCCAGTGCTTGTGGGGCTGTGGAAGGGCTGCCTAGGGCAGGTGCTGGCCAGCAAGAGCTTTCAGTGCTAGCCCCTTTGGTGTGGGAGCAGTGGCTGGACGTTTTGAATTTGGGAGCTGGGCTGTGGCTGTGCTGAGAAGGAACGTCCCCACTGTGCTGTGGCTAGGAAGCTCAGAGCGCCAGTGCTTGTGGGGCTGTGGAAGGGCTGCCTAGGGCAGGTGATGGCCAGCAAGAGCTTTCAGTGCTAGCCCCTTTGGTGTGGGAGCAGTGGCTGGACGTTTTGAATTTCGGAGCTGGGCTGTGGCTGTGCTGAGAAGGAACGTCCCCACTGTGCTGTGGCTAGGAAGCTCAGAGCGCCAGTGCTTGTGGGGCTGTGGAAGGGCTGCCTAGGGCAGGTGCTGGCCAGCAAGAGCTTTCAGTGCTAGCCCCTTTGGTGTGGGAGCAGTGGCTGGACGTTTTGAATTTCGGAGCTGGGCTGTGGCTGTGCCGAGAAGGAAAGTCCCCACTGTGCTGTGCCTAGGAAGCTCAGAGCGCCAGTGCTTGTGGGGCTGTGGAAGGGCTGCCTAGGGCAGGTGATGGCCAGCAAGAGCTTTCAGTGCTAGCCCCTTTGGTGTGGGAGGAGTGGCTGGACGTTTTGAATTTCAGAACCTGGCTGTGGCTGTGCCGAGAAGGAACGTCCCCACTGTGCTGTGGCTAGGAAGCTCAGAGCGCCAGTGCTTGTGGGGCTGTGGAAGGGCTGCCTAGGGCAGGTGATGGCCAGCAAGAGCTTTCAGTGCTAGCCCCTTTGGTGTGGGAGCAGTGGCTGGACGTTTTGAATTTCAGAGCTGGGCTGTGGCTGTGCTGAGAAGGAACGTCTGTGCTGTGCTGTGGCTAGGAAGCTCAGAGCGCCAGTGCTTGTGGGGCTGTGGAAGGGCTGCCTAGGGCAGGTGCTGGCCAGCAAGAGCTTTCAGTGCTAGCCCCTTTGGTGTGGGAGCAGTGGCTGGACGTTTTGAATTTGGGAGCTGGGCTGTGGCTGTGCTGAGAAGGAACGTCCCCACTGTGCTGTGGCTAGGAAGCTCAGAGCGCCAGTGCTTGTGGGGCTGTGGAAGGGCTGCCTAGGGCAGGTGCTGGCCAGCAAGAGCTTTCAGTGCTAGCCCCTTTGGTGTGGGAGCAGTGGCTGGACGTTTTGAATTTGGGAGCTGGGCTGTGGCTGTGCTGAGAAGGAACGTCCCCACTGTGCTGTGGCTAGGAAGCTCAGAGCGCCAGTGCTTGTGGGGCTGTGGAAGGGCTGCCTAGGGCAGGTGATGGCCAGCAAGAGCTTTCAGTGCTAGCCCCTTTGGTGTGGGAGGAGTGGCTGGACGTTTTGAATTTCAGAACCTGGCTGTGGCTGTGCCGAGAAGGAACGTCCCCACTGTGCTGTGGCTAGGAAGCTCAGAGCGCCAGTGCTTGTGGGGCTGTGGAAGGGCTGCCTAGGGCAGGTGATGGCCAGCAAGAGCTTTCAGTGCTAGCCCCTTTGGTGTGGGAGCAGTGGCTGGACGTTTTGAATTTCAGAGCTGGGCTGTGGCTGTGCCGAGAAGGAACGTCCCCACTGTGCTGTGGCTAGGAAGCTCAGAGCGCCAGTGCTTGTGGGGCTGTGGAAGGGCTGCCTAGGGCAGGTGATGGCCAGCAAGAGCTTTCAGTGCTAGCCCCTTTGGTGTGGGAGCAGTGGCTGGACGTTTTGAATTTCGGAGCTGGGCTGTGGCTGTGCTGAGAAGGAACGTCCCCACTGTGCTGTGGCTAGGAAGCTCAGAGCGCCAGTGCTTGTGGGGCTGTGGAAGGGCTGCCTAGGGCAGGTGATGGCCAGCAAGAGCTTTCAGTGCTAGCCCCTTTGGTGTGGGAGCAGTGGCTGGACGTTTTGAATTTCGGAGCTGGGCTGTGGCTGTGCTGAGAAGGAACGTCCCCACTGTGCTGTGGCTAGGAAGCTCAGAGCGCCAGTGCTTGTGGGGCTGTGGAAGGGCTGCCTAGGGCAGGTGATGGCCAGCAAGAGCTTTCAGTGCTAGCCCCTTTGGTGTGGGAGCAGTGGCTGGACGTTTTGAATTTCGGAGCTGGGCTGTGGCTGTGCCGAGAAGGAACGTCCCCACTGTGCTGTGGCTAGGAAGCTCAGAGCGCCAGTGCTTGTGGGGCTGTGGAAGGGCTGCCTAGGGCAGGTGCTGGCCAGCAAGAGCTTTCAGTGCTAGCCCCTTTGGTGTGGGAGCAGTGGCTGGACGTTTTGAATTTCGGAGCTGGGCTGTGGCTGTGCCGAGAAGGAAAGTCCCCACTGTGCTGTGGCTAGGAAGCTCAGAGCGCCAGTGCTTGTGGGGCTGTGGAAGGGCTGCCTAGGGCAGGTGATGGCCAGCAAGAGCTTTCAGTGCTAGCCCCTTTGGTGTGGGAGCAGTGGCTGGACGTTTCGAAGTTCTGAGCTGGGCTGTGGCTGTGCTGAGAAGGAACGTCCCCACTGTGCTGTGGCTAGGAAGCTCAGAGCGCCAGTGCTTGTGGGGCTGTGGAAGGGCTGCCTAGGGCAGGTGCTGGCCAGCAAGAGCTTTCAGTGCTAGCCCCTTTGGTGTGGGAGCAGTGGCTGGACGTTTTGAATTTCGGAGCTGGGCTGTGGCTGTGCCGAGAAGGAACGTCCCCACTGTGCTGTGGCTAGGAAGCTCAGAGCGCCAGTGCTTGTGGGGCTGTGGAAGGGCTGCCTAGGGCAGGTGATGGCCAGCAAGAGCTTTCAGTGCTAGTCCCTTTGGTGTGGGAGCAGTGGCTGGACGTTTTGAATTTCGGAGCTGGGCTCTGGCTGTGCCGAGAAGGAACGTCCCCACTGTGCTGTGGCTAGGAAGCTCAGAGCGCCAGTGCTTGTGGGGCTGTGGAAGGGCTGCCTAGGGCAGGTGCTGGCCAGCAAGAGCTTTCAGTGCTAGCCCCTTTGGTGTGGGAGCAGTGGCTGGACGTTTTGAATTTCGGAGCTGGGCTGTGGCTGTGCCGAGAAGGAACGTCCCCACTGTGCTGTGGCTAGGAAGCTCAGAGCGCCAGTGCTTGTGGGGCTGTGGAAGGGCTGCCTAGGGCAGGTGATGGCCAGCAAGAGTTTTCAGTGCTAGCCCCTTTGGTGTGGGAGCAGTGGCTGGACGTTTTGAATTTCGGATCTGGGCTGTGGCTGTGCCGAGAAGGAACGTCCCCACTGTGCTGTGGCTAGGAAGCTCAGAGCGCCAGTGCTTGTGGGGCTGTGGAAGGGCTGCCTAGGGCAGGTGCTGGCCAGCAAGAGCTTTCAGTGCTAGCCCCTTTGGTGTGGGAGCAGTGGCTGGACGTTTTGAATTTCGGAGCTGGGCTGTGGCTGTGCCGAGAAGGAACGTCCCCACTGTGCTGTGGCTAGGAAGCTCAGAGCGCCAGTGCTTGTGGGGCTGTGGAAGGGCTGCCTAGGGCAGGTGATGGCCAGCAAGAGCTTTCAGTGCTAGCCCCTTTGGTGTGGGAGCAGTGGCTGGACGTTTTGAATTTCGGAGCTGGGCTGTGGCTGTGCTGAGAAGGAACGTCCCCACTGTGCTGTGGCTAGGAAGCTCAGAGCGCCAGTGCTTGTGGGGCTGTGGAAGGGCTGCCTAGGGCAGGTGATGGCCAGCAAGAGCTTTCAGTGCTAGCCCCTTTGGTGTGGGAGCAGTGGCTGGACGTTTCCGATTTGGGAGCTGGGCTGTGGCTGTGCTGAGAAGGAACGTCCCCACTGTGCTGTGGCTAGGAAGCTCAGAGCGCCAGTGCTTGTGGGGCTGTGGAAGGGCTGCCTAGGGCAGGTGATGGCCAGCAAGAGCTTTCAGTGCTAGTCCCTTTGGTGTGGGAGCAGTGGCTGGACGTTTTGAATTTCGGAGCTGGGCTGTGGCTGTGCCGAGAAGGAAAGTCCCCACTGTGCTGTGGCTAGGAAGCTCAGAGCGCCAGTGCTTGTGGGGCTGTGGAAGGGCTGCCTAGGGCAGGTGCTGGCCAGCAAGAGCTTTCAGTGCTAGCCCCTTTGGTGTGGGAGCAGTGGCTGGACGTTTTGAATTTCGGAGCTGGGCTGTGGCTGTGCCGAGAAGGAACGTCCCCACTGTGCTGTGGCTAGGAAGCTCAGAGCGCCAGTGCTTGTGGGGCTGTGGAAGGGCTGCCTAGGGCAGGTGATGGCCAGCAAGAGCTTTCAGTGCTAGCCCCTTTGGTGTGGGAGCAGTGGCTGGACGTTTCGAATTTCGGAGCTGGGCTGTGGCTGTGCCGAGAAGGAACGTCCCCACTGTGCTGTGGCTAGGAAGCTCAGAGCGCCAGTGCTTGTGGGGCTGTGGAAGGGCTGCCTAGGGCAGGTGCTGGCCAGCAAGAGCTTTCAGTGCTAGCCCCTTTGGTGTGGGAGCAGTGGCTGGACGTTTTGAATTTCGGAGGTGGGCTGTGGCTGTGCCGAGAAGGAACGTCCCCACTGTGCTGTGGCTAGGAAGCTCAGAGCGCCAGTGCTTGTGGGGCTGTGGAAGGGCTGCCTAGGGCAGGTGATGGCCAGCAAGAGCTTTCAGTGCTAGCCCCTTTGGTGTGGGAGCAGTGGCTGGACGTTTTGAATTTCGGAGCTGGGCTGTGGCTGTGCCGAGAAGGAAAGTCCCCACTGTGCTGTGGCTAGGAAGCTCAGAGCGCCAGTGCTTGTGGGGCTGTGGAAGGGCTGCCTAGGGCAGGTGCTGGCCAGGAAGAGCTTTCAGTGCTAGCCCCTTTGGTGTGGGAGCAGTGGCTGGACGTTTTGAATTTCGGGGCTGGGCTGTGGCTGTGCCGAGAAGGAACGTCCCCACTGTGCTGTGGCTAGGAAGCTCAGAGCGCCAGTGCTTGTGGGGCTGTGGAAGGGCTGCCTAGGGCAGGTGCTGGCCAGCAAGAGCTTTCAGTGCTAGCCCCTTTGGTGTGGGAGCAGTGGCTGGACGTTTTGAATTTCGGATCTGGGCTGTGGCTGTGCTGAGAAGGAACGTCCCCACTGTGCTGTGGCTAGGAAGCTCAGAGCGCCAGTGCTTGTGGGGCTGTGGAAGGGCTGCCTAGGGCAGGTGATGGCCAGCAAGAGCTTTCAGTGCTAGCCCCTTTGGTGTGGGAGCAGTGGCTGGACGTTTTGAATTTCGGATCTGGGCTGTGGCTGTGCCCAGAAGGAACGTCCCCACTGTGCTGTGGCTAGGAAGCTCAGAGTGCCAGTGCTTGTGGGGCTGTGGAAGGGCTGCCTAGGGCAGGTGATGGCCAGCAAGAGCTTTCAGTGCTAGCCCCTTTGGTGTGGGAGCAGTGGCTGGACGTTTTGAATGTCGGAGCTGGGCTCTGGCTGTGCTGAGAAGGAACGTCTGTGCTGTGCTGTGGCTAGGAAGCTCAGAGCGCCAGTGCTTGTGGGGCTGTGGAAGGGCTGCCTAGGGCAGGCGCTGGCCAGCAAGAGCTTTCAGTGCTAGCCCCTTTGGTGTGGGAGCAGTGGCTGGACGTTTTGAATTTCGGAGCTGGGCTGTGGCTGTGCTGAGAAGGAACGTCCCCACTGTGCTGTGGCTAGGAAGCTCAGAGCGCCAGTGCTTGTGGGGCTGTGGAAGGGCTGCCTAGGGCAGGTGCTGGCCAGCAAGAGTTTTCAGTGCTAGCCCCTTTGGTGTGGGAGCAGTGGCTGGACGTTTTGAATTTCGGAGCTGGGCTCTGGCTGTGCCGAGAAGGAACGTCCCCACTGTGCTGTGGCTAGGAAGCTCAGAGCGCCAGTGCTTGTGGGGCTGTGGAAGGGCTGCCTAGGGCAGGTGCTGGCCAGCAAGAGCTTTCAGTGCTAGCCCCTTTGGTGTGGGAGCAGTGGCTGGACGTTTTGAATTTCGGAGCTGGGCTGTGGCTGTGCTGAGAAGGAACGTCCCCACTGTGCTGTGGCTAGGAAGCTCAGAGCGCCAGTGCTTGTGGGGCTGTGGAAGGGCTGCCTAGGGCAGGTGCTGGCCAGCAAGAGCTTTCAGTGCTAGCCCCTTTGGTGTGGGAGCAGTGGCTGGACGTTTTGAATTTCGGAGCTGGGCTGTGGCTGTGCTGAGAAGGAACGTCCCCACTGTGCTGTGGCTAGGAAGCTCAGAGCGCCAGTGCTTGTGGGGCTGTGGAAGGGCTGCCTAGGGCAGGTGCTGGCCAGCAAGAGCTTTCAGTGCTAGCCCCTTTGGTGTGGGAGCAGTGGCTGGACGTTTTGAATTTCGGAGCTGGGCTGTGGCTGTGCCGAGAAGGAACGTCCCCACTGTGCTGTGGCTAGGAAGTTCAGAGCGCCAGTGCTTGTGGGGCTGTGGAAGGGCTGCCTAGGGCAGGTGATGGCCAGCAAGAGCTTTCAGTGCTAGCCCCTTTGGTGTGGGAGCAGTGGCTGGACGTTTCGAATTTCGGAGCTGGGCTGTGGCTGTGCCGAGAAGGAACGTCCCCACTGTGCTGTGGCTAGGAAGCTCAGAGCGCCAGTGCTTGTGGGGCTGTGGAAGGGCTGCCTAGGGCAGGTGCTGGCCAGCAAGAGCTTTCAGTGCTAGCCCCTTTGGTGTGGGAGCAGTGGCTGGACGTTTTGAATTTCGGAGCTGGGCTGTGGCTGTGCTGAGAAGGAACGTCCCCACTGTGCTGTGGCTAGGAAGCTCAGAGCGCCAGTGCTTGTGGGGCTGTGGAAGGGCTGCCTAGGGCAGGTGCTGGCCAGCAAGAGCTTTCAGTGCTAGCCCCTTTGGTGTGGGAGCAGTGGCTGGACGTTTTGAATTTCGGAGCTGGGCTGTGGCTGTGCTGAGAAGGAACGTCCCCACTGTGCTGTGGCTAGGAAGCTCAGAGCGCCAGTGCTTGTGGGGCTGTGGAAGGGCTGCCTAGGGCAGGTGCTGGCCAGCAAGAGCTTTCAGTGCTAGCCCCTTTGGTGTGGGAGCAGTGGCTGGACGTTTTGAATTTCGGAGCTGGGCTGTGGCTGTGCCGAGAAGGAACGTCCCCACTGTGCTGTGGCTAGGAAGTTCAGAGCGCCAGTGCTTGTGGGGCTGTGGAAGGGCTGCCTAGGGCAGGTGATGGCCAGCAAGAGCTTTCAGTGCTAGCCCCTTTGGTGTGGGAGCAGTGGCTGGACGTTTCGAATTTCGGAGCTGGGCTGTGGCTGTGCCGAGAAGGAACGTCCCCACTGTGCTGTGGCTAGGAAGCTCAGAGCGCCAGTGCTTGTGGGGCTGTGGAAGGGCTGCCTAGGGCAGGTGCTGGCCAGCAAGAGCTTTCAGTGCTAGCCCCTTTGGTGTGGGAGCAGTGGCTGGACGTTTTGAATTTCGGAGCTGGGCTGTGGCTGTGCCGAGAAGGAACGTCCCCACTGTGCTGTGGCTAGGAAGCTCAGAGCGCCAGTGCTTGTGGGGCTGTGGAAGGGCTGCCTAGGGCAGGTGATGGCCAGCAAGAGCTTTCAGTGCTAGCCCCTTTGGTGTGGGAGCAGTGGCTGGACGTTTTGAATTTCGGAGCTGGGCTGTGGCTGTGCCGAGAAGGAAAGTCCCCACTGTGCTGTGGCTAGGAAGCTCAGAGCGCCAGTGCTTGTGGGGCTGTGGAAGGGCTGCCTAGGGCAGGTGCTGGCCAGCAAGAGCTTTCAGTGCTAGCCCCTTTGGTGTGGGAGCAGTGGCTGGACGTTTGAATTTCGGATCTGGGCTGTGGCTGTGCTGAGAAGGAACGTCCCCACTGTGCTGTGGCTAGGAAGCTCAGAGCGCCAGTGCTTGTGGGGCTGTGGAAGGGCTGCCTAGGGCAGGTGATGGCCAGCAAGAGCTTTCAGTGCTAGCCCCTTTGGTGTGGGAGCAGTGGCTGGACGTTTGAATTCGGATCTGGGCTGTGGCTGTGCCGAGAAGGAACGTCCCCACTGTGCTGTGGCTAGGAAGCTCAGAGTGCCAGTGCTTGTGGGGCTGTGGAAGGGCTGCCTAGGGCAGGTGATGGCCAGCAAGAGCTTTCAGTGCTAGCCCCTTTGGTGTGGGAGCAGTGGCTGGACGTTTTGAATGTCGGAGCTGGGCTCTGGCTGTGCTGAGAAGGAACGTCTGTGCTGTGCTGTGGCTAGGAAGCTCAGAGCGCCAGTGCTTGTGGGGCTGTGGAAGGGCTGCCTAGGGCAGGTGCTGGCCAGCAAGAGCTTTCAGTGCTAGCCCCTTTGGTGTGGGAGCAGTGGCTGGACGTTTTGAATTTCGGAGCTGGGCTGTGGCTGTGCTGAGAAGGAACGTCCCACTGTGCTGTGGCTAGGAAGCTCAGAGCGCCAGTGCTTGTGGGGCTGTGGAAGGGCTGCCTAGGGCAGGTGCTGGCCAGCAAGAGTTTTCAGTGCTAGCCCCTTTGGTGTGGGAGCAGTGGCTGGACGTTTTGAATTTCGGGGCTGGGCTGTGGCTGTGCCGAGAAGGAACGTCCCCACTGTGCTGTGGCTAGGAAGCTCAGAGCGCCAGTGCTTTGTGGGGCTGTGGAAGGGCTGCCTAGGGCAGGTGCTGGCCAGCAAGAGCTTTCAGTGCTAGCCCCTTTGGTGTGGGAGCAGTGGCTGGACGTTTTGATTTCGGATCTGGGCTGTGGCTGTGCTGAGAAGGAACGTCCCCACTGTGCTGTGGCTAGGAAGCTCAGAGCGCCAGTGCTTGTGGGGCTGTGGAAGGGCTGCCTAGGGCAGGTGATGGCCAGCAAGAGCTTTCAGTGCTAGCCCCTTTGGTGTGGGAGCAGTGGCTGGACGTTTTGAATTTCGGATCTGGGCTGTGGCTGTGCCCAGAAGGAACGTCCCCACTGTGCTGTGGCTAGGAAGCTCAGAGTGCCAGTGCTTGTGGGGCTGTGGAAGGGCTGCCTAGGGCAGGTGATGGCCAGCAAGAGCTTTCAGTGCTAGCCCCTTGGTGTGGGAGCAGTGGCTGGACGTTTTGAATGTCGGAGCTGGGCTCTGGCTGTGCTGAGAAGGAACGTCTGTGCTGTGCTGTGGCTAGGAAGCTCAGAGCGCCAGTGCTTGTGGGGCTGTGGAAGGGCTGCCTAGGGCAGGCGCTGGCCAGCAAGAGCTTTCAGTGCTAGCCCCTTTGGTGTGGGAGCAGTGGCTGGACGTTTTGAATTTCGGAGCTGGGCTGTGGCTGTGCTGAGAAGGAACGTCCCCACTGTGCTGTGGCTAGGAAGCTCAGAGCGCCAGTGCTTGTGGGGCTGTGGAAGGGCTGCCTAGGGCAGGTGCTGGCCAGCAAGAGTTTTCAGTGCTAGCCCCTTTGGTGTGGGAGCAGTGGCTGGACGTTTTGAATTTCGGAGCTGGGCTCTGGCTGTGCCGAGAAGGAACGTCCCCACTGTGCTGTGGCTAGGAAGCTCAGAGCGCCAGTGCTTGTGGGGCTGTGGAAGGGCTGCCTAGGGCAGGTGCTGGCCAGCAAGAGCTTTCAGTGCTAGCCCCTTTGGTGTGGGAGCAGTGGCTGGACGTTTTGAATTTCGGAGCTGGGCTGTGGCTGTGCTGAGAAGGAACGTCCCCACTGTGCTGTGGCTAGGAAGCTCAGAGCGCCAGTGCTTGTGGGGCTGTGGAAGGGCTGCCTAGGGCAGGTGCTGGCCAGCAAGAGCTTTCAGTGCTAGCCCCTTTGGTGTGGGAGCAGTGGCTGGACGTTTTGAATTTCGGAGCTGGGCTGTGGCTGTGCTGAGAAGGAACGTCCCCACTGTGCTGTGGCTAGGAAGCTCAGAGCGCCAGTGCTTGTGGGGCTGTGGAAGGGCTGCCTAGGGCAGGTGCTGGCCAGCAAGAGCTTTCAGTGCTAGCCCCTTTGGTGTGGGAGCAGTGGCTGGACGTTTTGAATTTCGGAGCTGGGCTGTGGCTGTGCCGAGAAGGAACGTCCCACTGTGCTGTGGCTAGGAAGTTCAGAGCGCCAGTGCTTGTGGGGCTGTGGAAGGGCTGCCTAGGGCAGGTGATGGCCAGCAAGAGCTTTCAGTGCTAGCCCCTTTGGTGTGGGAGCAGTGGCTGGACGTTTCGAATTTCGGAGCTGGGCTGTGGCTGTGCCGAGAAGGAACGTCCCCACTGTGCTGTGGCTAGGAAGCTCAGAGCGCCAGTGCTTGTGGGGCTGTGGAAGGGCTGCCTAGGGCAGGTGCTGGCCAGCAAGAGCTTTCAGTGCTAGCCCCTTTGGTGTGGGAGCAGTGGCTGGACGTTTTGAATTTCGGAGCTGGGCTGTGGCTGTGCCGAGAAGGAACGTCCCCACTGTGCTGTGGCTAGGAAGCTCAGAGCGCCAGTGCTTGTGGGGCTGTGGAAGGGCTGCCTAGGGCAGGTGATGGCCAGCAAGAGCTTTCAGTGCTAGCCCCTTTGGTGTGGGAGCAGTGGCTGGACGTTTTGAATTTCGGAGCTGGGCTGTGGCTGTGCCGAGAAGGAAAGTCCCCACTGTGCTGTGGCTAGGAAGCTCAGAGCGCCAGTGCTTGTGGGGCTGTGGAAGGGCTGCCTAGGGCAGGTGCTGGCCAGCAAGAGCTTTCAGTGCTAGCCCCCTTTGGTGTGGGAGCAGTGGCTGGACGTTTTGAATTTCGGATCTGGGCTGTGGCTGTGCTGAGAAGGAACGTCCCCACTGTGCTGTGGCTAGGAAGCTCAGAGCGCCAGTGCTTGTGGGGCTGTGGAAGGGCTGCCTAGGGCAGGTGATGGCCAGCAAGAGCTTTCAGTGCTAGCCCCTTTGGTGTGGGAGCAGTGGCTGGACGTTTTGAATTTCGGATCTGGGCTGTGGCTGTGTGCCGAGAAGGAACGTCCCCACTGTGCTGTGGCTAGGAAGCTCAGAGTGCCAGTGCTTGTGGGGCTGTGGAAGGGCTGCCTAGGGCAGGTGATGGCCAGCAAGAGCTTTCAGTGCTAGCCCCTTTGGTGTGGGAGCAGTGGCTGGACGTTTTGAATGTCGGAGCTGGGCTCTGGCTGTGCTGAGAAGGAACGTCTGTGCTGTGCTGTGGCTAGGAAGCTCAGAGCGCCAGTGCTTGTGGGGCTGTGGAAGGGCTGCCTAGGGCAGGTGCTGGCCAGCAAGAGCTTTCAGTGCTAGCCCCTTTGGTGTGGGAGCAGTGGCTGGACGTTTTGAATTTCGGAGCTGGGCTGTGGCTGTGCTGAGAAGGAACGTCCCCACTGTGCTGTGGCTAGGAAGCTCAGAGCGCCAGTGCTTGTGGGGCTGTGGAAGGGCTGCCTAGGGCAGGTGCTGGCCAGCAAGAGTTTCAGTGCTAGCCCCTTTGGTGTGGGAGCAGTGGCTGGACGTTTGAATTTCGGAGGTGGGCTGTGGCTGTGCCGAGAAGGAACGTCCCCACTGTGCTGTGGCTAGGAAGCTCAGAGCGCCAGTGCTTGTGGGGCTGTGGAAGGGCTGCCTAGGGCAGGTGCTGGCCAGCAAGAGCTTTCAGTGCTAGCCCCTTTGGTGTGGGAGCAGTGGCTGGACGTTTTGAATTTCCGGAGCTGGGCTGTGGCTGTGCTGAGAAGGAACGTCCCCACTGTGCTGTGGCTAGGAAGCTCAGAGCGCCAGTGCTTGTGGGGCTGTGGAAGGGCTGCCTAGGGCAGGTGCTGGCCAGCAAGAGCTTTCAGTGCTAGCCCCTTTGGTGTGGGAGCAGTGGCTGGACGTTTCGAATTTCGGATCTGGGCTGTGGCTGTGCTGAGAAGGAACGTCCCCACTGTGCTGTGGCTAGGAAGCTCAGAGCGCCAGTGCTTGTGGGGCTGTGGAAGGGCTGCCTAGGGCAGGTGATGGCCAGCAAGAGCTTTCAGTGCTAGCCCCTTTGGTGTGGGAGCAGTGGCTGGACGTTTCGAATTTCGGAGCTGGGCTGTGGCTGTGCCGAGAAGGAACGTCCCCACTGTGCTGTGGCTAGGAAGCTCAGAGCGCCAGTGCTTGTGGGGCTGTGGAAGGGCTGCCTAGGGCAGGTGCTGGCCAGCAAGAGCTTTCAGTGCTAGCCCCTTTGGTGTGGGAGCAGTGGCTGGACGTTTTGAATTTCGGAGCTGGGCTGTGGCTGTGCTGAGAAGGAACGTCCCCACTGTGCTGTGGCTAGGAAGCTCAGAGCGCCAGTGCTTGTGGGGCTGTGGAAGGGCTGCCTAGGGCAGGTGCTGGCCAGCAAGAGCTTTCAGTGCTAGCCCCTTTGGTGTGGGAGCAGTGGCTGGACGTTTTGAATTTCGGATCTGGGCTGTGGCTGTGCTGAGAAGGAACGTCCCCACTGTGCTGTGGCTAGGAAGCTCAGAGCGCCAGTGCTTGTGGGGCTGTGGAAGGGCTGCCTAGGGCAGGTGATGGCCAGCAAGAGCTTTCAGTGCTAGCCCCTTTGGTGTGGGAGCAGTGGCTGGACGTTTTGAATTTCGGAGCTGGGCTGTGGCTGTGCTGAGAAGGAACGTCCCCACTGTGCTGTGGCTAGGAAGCTCAGAGCGCCAGTGCTTGTGGGGCTGTGGAAGGGCAGCCTAGGGCAGGTGATGGCCAGCAAGAGCTTTCAGTGCTAGCCCCTTTGGTGTGGGAGCAGTGGCTGGACGTTTCGAATTTCGGAGCTGGGCTCTGGCTGTGCTGAGAAGGAACGTCCCCACTGTGCTGTGGCTAGGAAGCTCAGAGCGCCAGTGCTTGTGGGGCTGTGGAAGGGCTGCCTAGGGCAGGTGATGGCCAGCAAGAGCTTTCAGTGCTAGCCCCTTTGGTGTGGGAGCAGTGGCTGGACGTTTTGAATTTCGGAGCTGGGCTGTGGCTGTGCTGAGAAGGAACGTCCCCACTGTGCTGTGGCTAGGAAGCTCAGAGCGCCAGTGCTTGTGGGGCTGTGGAAGGGCTGCCTAGGGCAGGTGATGGCCAGCAAGAGCTTTCAGTGCTAGCCCCTTTGGTGTGGGAGCAGTGGCTGGACGTTTTGAATTTCGGAGCTGGGCTGTGGCTGTGCCGAGAAGGAAAGTCCCCACTGTGCTGTGGCTAGGAAGCTCAGAGCGCCAGTGCTTGTGGGGCTGTGGAAGGGCTGCCTAGGGCAGGTGCTGGCCAGCAAGAGCTTTCAGTGCTAGCCCCTTTGGTGTGGGAGCAGTGGCTGGACGTTTTGAATTTCGGAGCTGGGCTGTGGCTGTGCCGAGAAGGAACGTCCCCACTGTGCTGTGGCTAGGAAGCTCAGAGCGCCAGTGCTTGTGGGGCTGTGGAAGGGCTGCCTAGGGCAGGTGATGGCCAGCAAGAGCTTTCAGTGCTAGCCCCTTTGGTGTGGGAGCAGTGGCTGGACGTTTTGAATTTCAGAGCTGGGCTGTGGCTGTGCTGAGAAGGAACGTCCCCACTGTGCTGTGGCTAGGAAGCTCAGAGCGCCAGTGCTTGTGGGGCTGTGGAAGGGCTGCCTAGGGCAGGTGATGGCCAGCAAGAGCTTTCAGTGCTAGCCCCTTTGGTGTGGGAGCAGTGGCTGGACGTTTTGAATTTCGGAGCTGGGCTGTGGCTGTGCTGAGAAGGAACGTCCCCACTGTGCTGTGGCTAGGAAGCTCAGAGCGCCAGTGCTTGTGGGGCTGTGGAAGGGCTGCCTAGGGCAGGTGATGGCCAGCAAGAGCTTTCAGTGCTAGCCCCTTTGGTGTGGGAGCAGTGGCTGGACGTTTTGAATTTCGGATCTGGGCTGTGGCTGTGCTGAGAAGGAACGTCCCCACTGTGCTGTGGCTAGGAAGCTCAGAGTGCCAGTGCTTGTGGGGCTGTGGAACGGCTGCCTAGGGCAGGTGCTAGCCAGCAAGAGCTTTCAGTGCTAGTCCCTTTGGTGTGGGAGCAGTGGCTGGACGTTTTGAATTTCGGAGCTGGGCTGTGGCTGTGCTGAGAAGGAACGTCCCCACTGTGCTGTGGCTAGGAAGCTCAGAGCGCCAGTGCTTGTGGGGCTGTGGAAGGGCTGCCTAGGGCAGGTGATGGCCAGCAAGAGCTTTCAGTGCTAGCCCCTTTGGTGTGGGAGCAGTGGCTGGACGTTTTGAATTTCGGATCTGGGCTGTGGCTGTGCCGAGAAGGAAAGTCCCCACTGTGCTGTGGCTAGGAAGCTCAGAGCGCCAGTGCTTGTGGGGCTGTGGAAGGGCTGCCTAGGGCAGGTGCTGGCCAGCAAGAGCTTTCAGTGCTAGCCCCTTTGGTGTGGGAGCAGTGGCTGGACGTTTTGAATTTCGGAGCTGGGCTGTGGCTGTGCCGAGAAGGAACGTCCCCACTGTGCTGTGGCTAGGAAGCTCAGAGCGCCAGTGCTTGTGGGGCTGTGGAAGGGCTGCCTAGGGAAGGTGATGGCCAGCAAGAGCTTTCAGTGCTAGCCCCTTTGGTGTGGGAGCAGTGGCTGGACGTTTTGAATTTCGGAGCTGGGCTGTGGCTGTGCCGAGAAGGAACGTCCCCACTGTGCTGTGGCTAGGAAGCTCAGAGCGCCAGTGCTTGTGGGGCTGTGGAAGGGCTGCCTAGGGCAGGTGATGGCCAGCAAGAGCTTTCAGTGCTAGCCCCTTTGGTGTGGGAGCAGTGGCTGGACGTTTTGAATTTCGGAGCTGGGCTGTGGCTGTGCCGAGAAGGAAAGTCCCCACTGTGCTGTGGCTAGGAAGCTCAGAGCGCCAGTGCTTGTGGGGCTGTGGAAGGGCTGCCTAGGGCAGGTGATGGCCAGCAAGAGCTTTCAGTGCTAGCCCCTTTGGTGTGGGAGCAGTGGCTGGACGTTTTGAATTTCGGAGCTGGGCTGTGGCTGTGCCGAGAAGGAAAGTCCCCACTGTGCTGTGGCTAGGAAGCTCAGAGCGCCAGTGCTTGTGGGGCTGTGGAAGGGCTGCCTAGGGCAGGTGCTGGCCAGGAAGAGCTTTCAGTGCTAGCCCCTTTGGTGTGGGAGCAGTGGCTGGACGTTTTGAATTTCGGAGCTGGGCTGTGGCTGTGCCGAGAAGGAACGTCCCCACTGTGCTGTGGCTAGGAAGCTCAGAGCGCCTGTGCTTGTGGGGCTGTGGAAGGGCTGCCTAGGGCAGGTGCTGGCCAGCAAGAGCTTTCAGTGCTAGCCCCTTTGGTGTGGGAGCAGTGGCTGGACGTTTTGAATTTCGGAGCTGGGCTGTGGCTGTGCTGAGAAGGAACGTCCCCACTGTGCTGTGGCTAGGAAGCTCAGAGCGCCAGTGCTTGTGGGGCTGTGGAAGGGCTGCCTAGGGCAGGTGATGGCCAGCAAGAGTTTTCAGTGCTAGCCCCTTTGGTGTGGGAGCAGTGGCTGGACGTTTTGAATTTCGGAGCTGGGCTGTGGCTGTGCCGAGAAGGAACGTCCCCACTGTGCTGTGGCTAGGAAGCTCAGAGCGCCAGTGCTTGTGGGGCTGTGGAAGGGCTGCCTAGGGCAGGTGCTGGCCAGCAAGAGCTTTCAGTGCTAGCCCCTTTGGTGTGGGAGCAGTGGCTGGACGTTTTGAATTTCGGAGCTGGGCTGTGGCTGTGCCGAGAAGGAACGTCCCCACTGTGCTGTGGCTAGGAAGCTCAGAGCGCCAGTGCTTGTGGGGCTGTGGAAGGGCTGCCTAGGGCAGGTGATGGCCAGCAAGAGCTTTCAGTGCTAGCCCCTTTGGTGTGGGAGCAGTGGCTGGACGTTTTGAATTTCGGAGCTGGGCTGTGGCTGTGCCGAGAAGGAACGTCCCCACTGTGCTGTGGCTAGGAAGCTCAGAGCGCCAGTGCTTGTGGGGCTGTGGAAGGGCTGCCTAGGGCAGGTGATGGCCAGCAAGAGCTTTCAGTGCTAGCCCCTTTGGTGTGGGAGCAGTGGCTGGACGTTTTGAATTTCGGAGCTGGGCTGTGGCTGTGCCGAGAAGGAACGTCCCCACTGTGCTGTGGCTAGGAAGCTCAGAGCGCCAGTGCTTGTGGGGCTGTGGAAGGGCTGCCTAGGGCAGGTGCTGGCCAGCAAGAGCTTTCAGTGCTAGCCCCTTTGGTGTGGGAGCAGTGGCTGGACGTTTTGAATTTCGGATCTGGGCTGTGGCTGTGCTGAGAAGGAACGTCCCCACTGTGCTGTGGCTAGGAAGCTCAGAGCGCCAGTGCTTGTGGGGCTGTGGAAGGGCTGCCTAGGGCAGGTGATGGCCAGCAAGAGCTTTCAGTGCTAGCCCCTTTGGTGTGGGAGCAGTGGCTGGACGTTTTGAATTTCGGAGCTGGGCTGTGGCTGTGCTGAGAAGGAACGTCCCCACTGTGCTGTGGCTAGGAAGCTCAGAGCGCCAGTGCTTGTGGGGCTGTGGAAGGGCTGCCTAGGGCAGGTGATGGCCAGCAAGAGCTTTCAGTGCTAGCCCCTTTGGTGTGGGAGCAGTGGCTGGACGTTTTGAATTTCAGAGCTGGGCTGTGGCTGTGCCGAGAAGGAACGTCCCCACTGTGCTGTGGCTAGGAAGCTCAGAGCGCCAGTGCTTGTGGGGCTGTGGAAGGGCTGCCTAGGGCAGGTGATGGCCAGCAAGAGCTTTCAGTGCTAGCCCCTTTGGTGTGGGAGCAGTGGCTGGACGTTTTGAATTTCTGAGCTGGGCTGTGGCTGTGCCGAGAAGGAACGTCCCCACTGTGCTGTGGCTAGGAAGCTCAGAGCGCCAGTGCTTGTGGGGCTGTGGAAGGGCTGCCTAGGGCAGGTGCTGGCCAGCAAGAGCTTTCAGTGCTAGCCCCTTTGGTGTGGGAGCAGTGGCTGGACGTTTTGAATTTCGGAGGTGGGCTGTGGCTGTGCCGAGAAGGAACGTCCCCACTGTGCTGTGGCTAGGAAGCTCAGAGCGCCAGTGCTTGTGGGGCTGTGGAAGGGCTGCCTAGGGCAGGTGATGGCCAGCAAGAGCTTTCAGTGCTAGCCCCTTTGGTGTGGGAGCAGTGGCTGGACGTTTTGAATTTCGGAGCTGGGCTCTGGCTGTGCCGAGAAGGAACGTCCCCACTGTGCTGTGGCTAGGAAGCTCAGAGCGCCAGTGCTTGTGGGGCTGTGGAAGGGCTGCCTAGGGCAGGTGATGGCCAGCAAGAGCTTTCAGTGCTAGCCCCTTTGGTGTGGGAGCAGTGGCTGGACGTTTTGAATTTCGGAGCTGGGCTGTGGCTGTGCTGAGAAGGAACGTCCCCACTGTGCTGTGGCTAGGAAGCTCAGAGTGCCAGTGCTTGTGGGGCTGTGGAACGGCTGCCTAGGGCAGGTGCTGGCCAGCAAGAGCTTTCAGTGCTAGCCCCTTTGGTGTGGGAGCAGTGGCTGGACGTTTTGAATTTCGGATCTGGGCTGTGGCTGTGCTGAGAAGGAACGTCCCCACTGTGCTGTGGCTAGGAAGCTCAGAGCGCCAGTGCTTGTGGGGCTGTGGAAGGGCTGCCTAGGGCAGGTGCTGGCCAGCAAGAGCTTTCAGTGCTAGCCCCTTTGGTGTGGGAGCAGTGGCTGGACGTTTTGAATTTCGGAGCTGGGCTGTGGCTGTGCCGAGAAGGAACGTCCCCACTGTGCTGTGGCTAGGAAGCTCAGAGCGCCAGTGCTTGTGGGGCTGTGGAAGGGCTGCCTAGGGCAGGTGATGGCCAGCAAGAGCTTTCAGTGCTAGCCCCTTTGGTGTGGGAGCAGTGGCTGGACGTTTTGAATTTCGGAGCTGGGCTGTGGCTGTGCCGAGAAGGAACGTCCCCACTGTGCTGTGGCTAGGAAGTTCAGAGCGCCAGTGCTTGTGGGGCTGTGGAAGGGCTGCCTAGGGCAGGTGATGGCCAGCAAGAGCTTTCAGTGCTAGCCCCTTTGGTGTGGGAGCAGTGGCTGGACGTTTTGAATTTCGGAGCTGGGCTGTGGCTGTGCCGAGAAGGAACGTCCCCACTGTGCTGTGGCTAGGAAGCTCAGAGCGCCAGTGCTTGTGGGGCTGTGGAAGGGCTGCCTAGGGCAGGTGATGGCCAGCAAGAGCTTTCAGTGCTAGCCCCTTTGGTGTGGGAGCAGTGGCTGGACGTTTTGAATTTCGGAGCTGGGCTGTGGCTGTGCCGAGAAGGAACGTCCCCACTGTGCTGTGGCTAGGAAGCTCAGAGCGCCAGTGCTTGTGGGGCTGTGGAAGGGCTGCCTAGGGCAGGTGATGGCCAGCAAGAGCTTTCAGTGCTAGCCCCTTTGGTGTGGGAGCAGTGGCTGGACGTTTTGAATTTCGGAGCTGGGCTGTGGCTGTGCCGAGAAGGAAAGTCCCCACTGTGCTGTGGCTAGGAAGCTCAGAGCGCCAGTGCTTGTGGGGCTGTGGAAGGGCTGCCTAGGGCAGGTGATGGCCAGCAAGAGCTTTCAGTGCTAGCCCCTTTGGTGTGGGAGCAGTGGCTGGACGTTTTGAATTTCGGAGCTGGGCTGTGGCTGTGCCGAGAAGGAACGTCCCCACTGTGCTGTGGCTAGGAAGCTCAGAGCGCCAGTGCTTGTGGGGCTGTGGAAGGGCTGCCTAGGGCAGGTGCTGGCCAGCAAGAGCTTTCAGTGCTAGCCCCTTTGGTGTGGGAGCAGTGGCTGGACGTTTTGAATTTCGGAGCTGGGCTGTGGCTGTGCTGAGAAGGAACGTCCCCACTGTGCTGTGGCTAGGAAGCTCAGAGCGCCAGTGCTTGTGGGGCTGTGGAAGGGCTGCCTAGGGCAGGTGATGGCCAGCAAGAGCTTTCAGTGCTAGCCCCTTTGGTGTGGGAGCAGTGGCTGGACGTTTCGAAGTTCTGAGCTGGGCTGTGGCTGTGCTGAGAAGGAACGTCCCCACTGTGCTGTGGCTAGGAAGCTCAGAGCGCCAGTGCTTGTGGGGCTGTGGAAGGGCTGCCTAGGGCAGGTGATGGCCAGCAAGAGCTTTCAGTGCTAGCCCCTTTGGTGTGGGAGCAGTGGCTGGACGTTTTGAATTTCAGAGCTGGGCTGTGGCTGTGCTGAGAAGGAACGTCCCCACTGTGCTGTGGCTAGGAAGCTCAGAGCGCCAGTGCTTGTGGGGCTGTGGAAGGGCTGCCTAGGGCAGGTGCTGGCCAGCAAGAGCTTTCAGTGCTAGCCCCTTTGGTGTGGGAGCAGTGGCTGGACGTTTTGAATTTCGGAGCTGGGCTGTGGCTGTGCTGAGAAGGAACGTCCCCACTGTGCTGTGGCTAGGAAGCTCAGAGCGCCAGTGCTTGTGGGGCTGTGGAAGGGCTGCCTAGGGCAGGTGATGGCCAGCAAGAGCTTTCAGTGCTAGCCCCTTTGGTGTGGGAGCAGTGGCTGGACGTTTTGAATTTCGGATCTGGGCTGTGGCTGTGCTGAGAAGGAACGTCCCCACTGTGCTGTGGCTAGGAAGCTCAGAGTGCCAGTGCTTGTGGGGCTGTGGAACGGCTGCCTAGGGCAGGTGATGGCCAGCAAGAGCTTTCAGTGCTAGCCCCTTTGGTGTGGGAGCAGTGGCTGGACGTTTTGAATTTCGGAGCTGGGCTGTGGCTGTGCCGAGAAGGAACGTCCCCACTGTGCTGTGGCTAGGAAGCTCAGAGCGCCAGTGCTTGTGGGGCTGTGGAAGGGCTGCCTAGGGCAGGTGATGGCCAGCAAGAGCTTTCAGTGCTAGCCCCTTTGGTGTGGGAGCAGTGGCTGGACGTTTTGAATTTCGGAGCTGGGCTGTGGCTGTGCCGAGAAGGAACGTCCCCACTGTGCTGTGGCTAGGAAGCTCAGAGCGCCAGTGCTTGTGGGGCTGTGGAAGGGCTGCCTAGGGCAGGTGCTGGCCAGCAAGAGCTTTCAGTGCTAGCCCCTTTGGTGTGGGAGCAGTGGCTGGACGTTTTGAATTTCGGAGCTGGGCTGTGGCTGTGCCGAGAAGGAACGTCCCCACTGTGCTGTGGCTAGGAAGCTCAGAGCGCCAGTGCTTGTGGGGCTGTGGAAGGGCTGCCTAGGGCAGGTGCTGGCCAGCAAGAGCTTTCAGTGCTAGCCCCTTTGGTGTGGGAGCAGTGGCTGGACGTTTTGAATTTCGGAGCTGGGCTGTGGCTGTGCCGAGAAGGAAAGTCCCCACTGTGCTGTGGCTAGGAAGCTCAGAGCGCCAGTGCTTGTGGGGCTGTGGAAGGGCTGCTTAGGGCAGGTGCTGGCCAGCAAGAGCTTTCAGTGCTAGCCCCTTTGGTGTGGGAGCAGTGGCTGGACGTTTTGAATTTCGGAGCTGGGCTGTGGCTGTGCCGAGAAGGAACGTCCCCACTGTGCTGTGGCTAGGAAGCTCAGAGCGCCAGTGCTTGTGGGGCTGTGGAAGGGCTGCCTAGGGCAGGTGATGGCCAGCAAGAGCTTTCAGTGCTAGCCCCTTTGGTGTGGGAGCAGTGGCTGGACGTTTTGAATTTCGGAGCTGGGCTGTGGCTGTGCTGAGAAGGAACGTCCCCACTGTGCTGTGGCTAGGAAGCTCAGAGCGCCAGTGCTTGTGGGGCTGTGGAAGGGCTGCCTAGGGCAGGTGATGGCCAGCAAGAGCTTTCAGTGCTAGCCCCTTTGGTGTGGGAGCAGTGGCTGGACGTTTCGAAGTTCTGAGCTGGGCTGTGGCTGTGCTGAGAAGGAACGTCCCCACTGTGCTGTGGCTAGGAAGCTCAGAGCGCCAGTGCTTGTGGGGCTGTGGAAGGGCTGCCTAGGGCAGGTGATGGCCAGCAAGAGCTTTCAGTGCTAGCCCCTTTGGTGTGGGAGCAGTGGCTGGACGTTTTGAATTTCAGAGCTGGGCTGTGGCTGTGCTGAGAAGGAACGTCCCCACTGTGCTGTGGCTAGGAAGCTCAGAGCGCCAGTGCTTGTGGGGCTGTGGAAGGGCTGCCTAGGGCAGGTGCTGGCCAGCAAGAGCTTTCAGTGCTAGCCCCTTTGGTGTGGGAGCAGTGGCTGGACGTTTTGAATTTCGGAGCTGGGCTGTGGCTGTGCTGAGAAGGAACGTCCCCACTGTGCTGTGGCTAGGAAGCTCAGAGCGCCAGTGCTTGTGGGGCTGTGGAAGGGCTGCCTAGGGCAGGTGATGGCCAGCAAGAGCTTTCAGTGCTAGCCCCTTTGGTGTGGGAGCAGTGGCTGGACGTTTTGAATTTCGGATCTGGGCTGTGGCTGTGCTGAGAAGGAACGTCCCCACTGTGCTGTGGCTAGGAAGCTCAGAGTGCCAGTGCTTGTGGGGCTGTGGAACGGCTGCCTAGGGCAGGTGCTGGCCAGCAAGAGCTTTCAGTGCTAGTCCCTTTGGTGTGGGAGCAGTGGCTGGACGTTTTGAATTTCGGATCTGGGCTGTGGCTGTGCTGAGAAGGAACGTCCCCACTGTGCTGTGGCTAGGAAGCTCAGAGCGCCAGTGCTTGTGGGGCTGTGGAAGGGCTGCCTAGGGCAGGTGATGGCCAGCAAGAGCTTTCAGTGCTAGCCCCTTTGGTGTGGGAGCAGTGGCTGGACGTTTTGAATTTCGGAGCTGGGCTGTGGCTGTGCCGAGAAGGAAAGTCCCCACTGTGCTGTGGCTAGGAAGCTCAGAGCGCCAGTGCTTGTGGGGCTGTGGAAGGGCTGCCTAGGGCAGGTGCTGGCCAGCAAGAGCTTTCAGTGCTAGCCCCTTTGGTGTGGGAGCAGTGGCTGGACGTTTTGAATTTCGGAGCTGGGCTGTGGCTGTGCCGAGAAGGAACGTCCCCACTGTGCTGTGGCTAGGAAGCTCAGAGCGCCAGTGCTTGTGGGGCTGTGGAAGGGCTGCCTAGGGAAGGTGATGGCCAGCAAGAGCTTTCAGTGCTAGCCCCTTTGGTGTGGGAGCAGTGGCTGGACGTTTTGAATTTCGGAGCTGGGCTGTGGCTGTGCCGAGAAGGAACGTCCCCACTGTGCTGTGGCTAGGAAGCTCAGAGCGCCAGTGCTTGTGGGGCTGTGGAAGGGCTGCCTAGGGCAGGTGATGGCCAGCAAGAGCTTTCAGTGCTAGCCCCTTTGGTGTGGGAGCAGTGGCTGGACGTTTTGAATTTCGGAGCTGGGCTGTGGCTGTGCCGAGAAGGAACGTCCCCACTGTGCTGTGGCTAGGAAGCTCAGAGCGCCAGTGCTTGTGGGGCTGTGGAAGGGCTGCCTAGGGCAGGTGATGGCCAGCAAGAGCTTTCAGTGCTAGCCCCTTTGGTGTGGGAGCAGTGGCTGGACGTTTTGAATTTCGGAGCTGGGCTGTGGCTGTGCCGAGAAGGAAAGTCCCCACTGTGCTGTGGCTAGGAAGCTCAGAGCGCCAGTGCTTGTGGGGCTGTGGAAGGGCTGCCTAGGGCAGGTGCTGGCCAGGAAGAGCTTTCAGTGCTAGCCCCTTTGGTGTGGGAGCAGTGGCTGGACGTTTTGAATTTCGGAGCTGGGCTGTGGCTGTGCCGAGAAGGAACGTCCCCACTGTGCTGTGGCTAGGAAGCTCAGAGCGCCAGTGCTTGTGGGGCTGTGGAAGGGCTGCCTAGGGCAGGTGCTGGCCAGCAAGAGCTTTCAGTGCTAGCCCCTTTGGTGTGGGAGCAGTGGCTGGACGTTTTGAATTTCGGAGCTGGGCTGTGGCTGTGCTGAGAAGGAACGTCCCCACTGTGCTGTGGCTAGGAAGCTCAGAGCGCCAGTGCTTGTGGGGCTGTGGAAGGGCTGCCTAGGGCAGGTGATGGCCAGCAAGAGTTTTCAGTGCTAGCCCCTTTGGTGTGGGAGCAGTGGCTGGACGTTTTGAATTTCGGAGGTGGGCTGTGGCTGTGCCGAGAAGGAACGTCCCCACTGTGCTGTGGCTAGGAAGCTCAGAGCGCCAGTGCTTTTGGGGCTGTGGAAGGGCTGCCTAGGGCAGGTGCTGGCCAGCAAGAGCTTTCAGTGCTAGCCCCTTTGGTGTGGGAGCAGTGGCTGGACGTTTTGAATTTCGGAGCTGGGCTGTGGCTGTGCCGAGAAGGAACGTCCCCACTGTGCTGTGGCTAGGAAGCTCAGAGCGCCAGTGCTTGTGGGGCTGTGGAAGGGCTGCCTAGGGCAGGTGATGGCCAGCAAGAGCTTTCAGTGCTAGCCCCTTTGGTGTGGGAGCAGTGGCTGGACGTTTTGAATTTCGGAGCTGGGCTGTGGCTGTGCCGAGAAGGAACGTCCCCACTGTGCTGTGGCTAGGAAGCTCAGAGCGCCAGTGCTTGTGGGGCTGTGGAAGGGCTGCCTAGGGCAGGTGATGGCCAGCAAGAGCTTTCAGTGCTAGCCCCTTTGGTGTGGGAGCAGTGGCTGGACGTTTTGAATTTCGGAGCTGGGCTGTGGCTGTGCCGAGAAGGAACGTCCCCACTGTGCTGTGGCTAGGAAGCTCAGAGCGCCAGTGCTTGTGGGGCTGTGGAAGGGCTGCCTAGGGCAGGTGCTGGCCAGCAAGAGCTTTCAGTGCTAGCCCCTTTGGTGTGGGAGCAGTGGCTGGACGTTTTGAATTTCGGAGCTGGGCTGTGGCTGTGCTGAGAAGGAACGTCCCCACTGTGCTGTGGCTAGGAAGCTCAGAGCGCCAGTGCTTGTGGGGCTGTGGAAGGGCTGCCTAGGGCAGGTGATGGCCAGCAAGAGCTTTCAGTGCTAGCCCCTTTGGTGTGGGAGCAGTGGCTGGACGTTTTGAATTTCGGGGCTGGGCTGTGGCTGTGCCGAGAAGGAACGTCCCCACTGTGCTGTGGCTAGGAAGCTCAGAGCGCCAGTGCTTGTGGGGCTGTGGAAGGGCTGCCTAGGGCAGGTGATGGCCAGCAAGAGCTTTCAGTGCTAGCCCCTTTGGTGTGGGAGCAGTGGCTGGACGTTTTGAATTTCGGAGCTGGGCTGTGGCTGTGCCGAGAAGGAACGTCCCCACTGTGCTGTGGCTAGGAAGCTCAGAGCGCCAGTGCTTGTGGGGCTGTGGAAGGGCTGCCTAGGGCAGGTGATGGCCAGCAAGAGCTTTCAGTGCTAGCCCCTTTGGTGTGGGAGCAGTGGCTGGACGTTTTGAATTTCGGAGCTGGGCTGTGGCTGTGCTGAGAAGGAACGTCCCCACTGTGCTGTGGCTAGGAAGCTCAGAGCGCCAGTGCTTGTGGGGCTGTGGAAGGGCTGCCTAGGGCAGGTGATGGCCAGCAAGAGCTTTCAGTGCTAGCCCCTTTGGTGTGGGAGCAGTGGCTGGACGTTTTGAATTTCAGAGCTGGGCTGTGGCTGTGCCGAGAAGGAACGTCCCCACTGTGCTGTGGCTAGGAAGCTCAGAGCGCCAGTGCTTGTGGGGCTGTGGAAGGGCTGCCTAGGGCAGGTGATGGCCAGCAAGAGCTTTCAGTGCTAGCCCCTTTGGTGTGGGAGCAGTGGCTGGACGTTTTGAATTTCTGAGCTGGGCTGTGGCTGTGCCGAGAAGGAAAGTCCCCACTGTGCTGTGGCTAGGAAGCTCAGAGCGCCAGTGCTTGTGGGGCTGTGGAAGGGCTGCCTAGGGCAGGTGCTGGCCAGCAAGAGCTTTCAGTGCTAGCCCCTTTGGTGTGGGAGCAGTGGCTGGACGTTTTGAATTTCGGAGGTGGGCTGTGGCTGTGCCGAGAAGGAACGTCCCCACTGTGCTGTGGCTAGGAAGCTCAGAGCGCCAGTGCTTGTGGGGCTGTGGAAGGGCTGCCTAGGGCAGGTGATGGCCAGCAAGAGCTTTCAGTGCTAGCCCCTTTGGTGTGGGAGCAGTGGCTGGACGTTTTGAATTTCGGAGCTGGGCTCTGGCTGTGCCGAGAAGGAACGTCCCCACTGTGCTGTGGCTAGGAAGCTCAGAGCGCCAGTGCTTGTGGGGCTGTGGAAGGGCTGCCTAGGGCAGGTGCTGGCCAGCAAGAGCTTTCAGTGCTAGCCCCTTTGGTGTGGGAGCAGTGGCTGGACGTTTTGAATTTCGGAGCTGGGCTGTGGCTGTGCCGAGAAGGAACGTCCCCACTGTGCTGTGGCTAGGAAGCTCAGAGCGCCAGTGCTTGTGGGGCTGTGGAAGGGCTGCCTAGGGCAGGTGCTGGCCAGCAAGAGCTTTCAGTGCTAGCCCCTTTGGTGTGGGAGCAGTGGCTGGACGTTTTGAATTTCGGATCTGGGCTGTGGCTGTGCTGAGAAGGAACGTCCCCACTGTGCTGTGGCTAGGAAGCTCAGAGCGCCAGTGCTTGTGGGGCTGTGGAAGGGCTGCCTAGGGCAGGTGATGGCCAGCAAGAGCTTTCAGTGCTAGCCCCTTTGGTGTGGGAGCAGTGGCTGGACGTTTTGAATTTCGGAGCTGGGCTGTGGCTGTGCCGAGAAGGAACGTCCCCACTGTGCTGTGGCTAGGAAGCTCAGAGCGCCAGTGCTTGTGGGGCTGTGGAAGGGCTGCCTAGGGCAGGTGATGGCCAGCAAGAGCTTTCAGTGCTAGCCCCTTTGGTGTGGGAGCAGTGGCTGGACGTTTTGAATTTCAGAGCTGGGCTGTGGCTGTGCCGAGAAGGAACGTCCCCACTGTGCTGTGGCTAGGAAGCTCAGAGCGCCAGTGCTTGTGGGGCTGTGGAAGGGCTGCCTAGGGCAGGTGATGGCCAGCAAGAGCTTTCAGTGCTAGCCCCTTTGGTGTGGGAGCAGTGGCTGGACGTTTCGAATTTCGGAGCTGGGCTCTGGCTGTGCTGAGAAGGAACGTCCCCACTGTGCTGTGGCTAGGAAGCTCAGAGCGCCAGTGCTTGTGGGGCTGTGGAAGGGCTGCCTAGGGCAGGTGATGGCCAGCAAGAGCTTTCAGTGCTAGCCCCTTTGGTGTGGGAGCAGTGGCTGGACGTTTTGAATTTCGGATCTGGGCTGTGGCTGTGCTGAGAAGGAACGTCCCCACTGTGCTGTGGCTAGGAAGCTCAGAGTGCCAGTGCTTGTGGGGCTGTGGAAGGGCTGCCTAGGGCAGGTGCTGGCCAGCAAGAGCTTTCAGTGCTAGTCCCTTTGGTGTGGGAGCAGTGGCTGGACGTTTTGAATTTCGGATCTGGGCTGTGGCTGTGCTGAGAAGGAACGTCCCCACTGTGCTGTGGCTAGGAAGCTCAGAGCGCCAGTGCTTGTGGGGCTGTGGAAGGGCTGCCTAGGGCAGGTGCTGGCCAGCAAGAGCTTTCAGTGCTAGCCCCTTTGGTGTGGGAGCAGTGGCTGGACGTTTTGAATTTCGGAGCTGGGCTGTGGCTGTGCTGAGAAGGAACGTCCCCACTGTGCTGTGGCTAGGAAGCTCAGAGCGCCAGTGCTTGTGGGGCTGTGGAAGGGCTGCCTAGGGCAGGTGATGGCCAGCAAGAGTTTTCAGTGCTAGCCCCTTTGGTGTGGGAGCAGTGGCTGGACGTTTTGAATTTCGGAGGTGGGCTGTGGCTGTTCCGAGAAGGAACGTCCCCACTGTGCTGTGGCTAGGAAGCTCAGAGCGCCAGTGCTTGTGGGGCTGTGGAAGGGCTGCCTAGGGCAGGTGATGGCCAGCAAGAGCTTTCAGTGCTAGCCCCTTTGGTGTGGGAGCAGTGGCTGGACGTTTTGAATTTCGGAGCTGGGCTGTGGCTGTGCCGAGAAGGAACGTCCCCACTGTGCTGTGGCTAGGAAGCTCAGAGCGCCAGTGCTTGTGGGGCTGTGGAAGGGCTGCCTAGGGCAGGTGATGGCCAGCAAGAGCTTTCAGTGCTAGCCCCTTTGGTGTGGGAGCAGTGGCTGGACGTTTTGAATTTCGGAGCTGGGCTGTGGCTGTGCCGAGAAGGAACGTCCCCACTGTGCTGTGGCTAGGAAGCTCAGAGCGCCAGTGCTTGTGGGGCTGTGGAAGGGCTGCCTAGGGCAGGTGATGGCCAGCAAGAGCTTTCAGTGCTAGCCCCTTTGGTGTGGGAGCAGTGGCTGGACGTTTTGAATTTCGGAGCTGGGCTGTGGCTGTGCCGAGAAGGAACGTCCCCACTGTGCTGTGGCTAGGAAGCTCAGAGCGCCAGTGCTTGTGGGGCTGTGGAAGGGCTGCCTAGGGCAGGTGCTGGCCAGCAAGAGCTTTCAGTGCTAGCCCCTTTGGTGTGGGAGCAGTGGCTGGACGTTTTGAATTTCGGAGCTGGGCTGTGGCTGTGCTGAGAAGGAACGTCCCCACTGTGCTGTGGCTAGGAAGCTCAGAGCGCCAGTGCTTGTGGGGCTGTGGAAGGGCTGCCTAGGGCAGGTGCTGGCCAGCAAGAGCTTTCAGTGCTAGCCCCTTTGGTGTGGGAGCAGTGGCTGGACGTTTTGAATTTCGGATCTGGGCTGTGGCTGTGCTGAGAAGGAACGTCCCCACTGTGCTGTGGCTAGGAAGCTCAGAGCGCCAGTGCTTGTGGGGCTGTGGAAGGGCTGCCTAGGGCAGGTGCTGGCCAGCAAGAGCTTTCAGTGCTAGCCCCTTTGGTGTGGGAGCAGTGGCTGGACGTTTTGAATTTCGGATCTGGGCTGTGGCTGTGCTGAGAAGGAACGTCCCCACTGTGCTGTGGCTAGGAAGCTCAGAGCGCCAGTGCTTGTGGGGCTGTGGAAGGGCTGCCTAGGGCAGGTGCTGGCCAGCAAGAGCTTTCAGTGCTAGCCCCTTTGGTGTGGGAGCAGTGGCTGGACGTTTTGAATTTCGGAGCTGGGCTGTGGCTGTGCTGAGAAGGAACGTCCCCACTGTGCTGTGGCTAGGAAGCTCAGAGCGCCAGTGCTTGTGGGGCTGTGGAAGGGCTGCCTAGGGCAGGTGCTGGCCAGCAAGAGCTTTCAGTGCTAGCCCCTTTGGTGTGGGAGCAGTGGCTGGACGTTTTGAATTTCGGATCTGGGCTGTGGCTGTGCCGAGAAGGAACGTCCCCACTGTGCTGTGGCTAGGAAGCTCAGAGCGCCAGTGCTTGTGGGGCTGTGGAAGGGCTGCCTAGGGCAGGTGCTGGCCAGCAAGAGCTTTCAGTGCTAGCCCCTTTGGTGTGGGAGCAGTGGCTGGACGTTTTGAATTTCGGGGCTGGGCTGTGGCTGTGCCGAGAAGGAACGTCCCCACTGTGCTGTGGCTAGGAAGCTCAGAGCGCCAGTGCTTGTGGGGCTGTGGAAGGGCTGCCTAGGGAAGGTGCTGGCCAGCAAGAGCTTTCAGTGCTAGCCCCTTTGGTGTGGGAGCAGTGGCTGGACGTTTTGAATTTCGGAGCTGGGCTGTGGCTGTGCCGAGAAGGAACGTCCCCACTGTGCTGTGGCTAGGAAGCTCAGAGCGCCAGTGCTTGTGGGGCTGTGGAAGGGCTGCCTAGGGCAGGTGCTGGCCAGCAAGAGCTTTCAGTGCTAGCCCCTTTGGTGTGGGAGCAGTGGCTGGACGTTTTGAATTTCGGAGCTGGGCTGTGGCTGTGCTGAGAAGGAACGTCCCCACTGTGCTGTGGCTAGGAAGCTCAGAGCGCCAGTGCTTGTGGGGCTGTGGAAGGGCTGCCTAGGGCAGGTGATGGCCAGCAAGAGCTTTCAGTGCTAGCCCCTTTGGTGTGGGAGCAGTGGCTGGACGTTTTGAATTTCAGAGCTGGGCTGTGGCTGTGCCGAGAAGGAACGTCCCCACTGTGCTGTGGCTAGGAAGCTCAGAGCGCCAGTGCTTGTGGGGCTGTGGAAGGGCTGCCTAGGGCAGGTGATGGCCAGCAAGAGCTTTCAGTGCTAGCCCCTTTGGTGTGGGAGCAGTGGCTGGACGTTTTGAATTTCTGAGCTGGGCTGTGGCTGTGCCGAGAAGGAAAGTCCCCACTGTGCTGTGGCTAGGAAGCTCAGAGCGCCAGTGCTTGTGGGGCTGTGGAAGGGCTGCCTAGGGAAGGTGCTGGCCAGCAAGAGCTTTCAGTGCTAGCCCCTTTGGTGTGGGAGCAGTGGCTGGACGTTTTGAATTTCGGGGCTGGGCTGTGGCTGTGCCGAGAAGGAACGTCCCCACTGTGCTGTGGCTAGGAAGCTCAGAGCGCCAGTGCTTGTGGGGCTGTGGAAGGGCTGCCTAGGGCAGGTGATGGCCAGCAAGAGCTTTCAGTGCTAGCCCCTTTGGTGTGGGAGCAGTGGCTGGACGTTTTGAATTTCGGAGCTGGGCTCTGGCTGTGCCGAGAAGGAACGTCCCCACTGTGCTGTGGCTAGGAAGCTCAGAGCGCCAGTGCTTGTGGGGCTGTGGAAGGGCTGCCTAGGGCAGGTGCTGGCCAGCAAGAGCTTTCAGTGCTAGCCCCTTTGGTGTGGGAGCAGTGCCTGGACGTTTTGAATTTCGGAGCTGGGCTGTGGCTGTGCCGAGAAGGAACGTCCCCACTGTGCTGTGGCTAGGAAGCTCAGAGCGCCAGTGCTTGTGGGGCTGTGGAAGGGCTGCCTAGGGCAGGTGCTGGCCAGCAAGAGCTTTCAGTGCTAGCCCCTTTGGTGTGGGAGCAGTGGCTGGACGTTTTGAATTTCGGATCTGGGCTGTGGCTGTGCTGAGAAGGAACGTCCCCACTGTGCTGTGGCTAGGAAGCTCAGAGCGCCAGTGCTTGTGGGGCTGTGGAAGGGCTGCCTAGGGCAGGTGATGGCCAGCAAGAGCTTTCAGTGCTAGCCCCTTTGGTGTGGGAGCAGTGGCTGGACGTTTTGAATTTCGGAGCTGGGCTCTGGCTGTGCTGAGAAGGAACGTCCCCACTGTGCTGTGGCTAGGAAGCTCAGAGCGCCAGTGCTTGTGGGGCTGTGGAAGGGCTGCCTAGGGCAGGTGATGGCCAGCAAGAGTTTTCAGTGCTAGCCCCTTTGGTGTGGGAGCAGTGGCTGGACGTTTTGAATTTCGGAGCTGGGCTGTGGCTGTGCTGAGAAGGAACGTCCCCACTGTGCTGTGGCTAGGAAGCTCAGAGCGCCAGTGCTTGTGGGGCTGTGGAAGGGCTGCCTAGGGCAGGTGCTGGCCAGGAAGAGCTTTCAGTGCTAGCCCCTTTGGTGTGGGAGCAGTGGCTGGACGTTTTGAATTTCGGAGCTGGGCTGTGGCTGTGCTGAGAAGGAACGTCCCCACTGTGCTGTGGCTAGGAAGCTCAGAGCGCCAGTGCTTGTGGGGCTGTGGAAGGGCTGCCTAGGGCAGGTGATGGCCAGCAAGAGCTTTCAGTGCTAGCCCCTTTGGTGTGGGAGCAGTGGCTGGACGTTTTGAATTTCGGAGCTGGGCTCTGGCTGTGCCGAGAAGGAACGTCCCCACTGTGCTGTGGCTAGGAAGCTCAGAGCGCCAGTGCTTGTGGGGCTGTGGAAGGGCTGCCTAGGGCAGGTGATGGCCAGCAAGAGCTTTCAGTGCTAGCCCCTTTGGTGTGGGAGCAGTGGCTGGACGTTTTGAATTTCGGGGCTGGGCTGTGGCTGTGCCGAGAAGGAACGTCCCCACTGTGCTGTGGCTAGGAAGCTCAGAGCGCCAGTGCTTGTGGGGCTGTGGAAGGGCTGCCTAGGGAAGGTGCTGGCCAGCAAGAGCTTTCAGTGCTAGCCCCTTTGGTGTGGGAGCAGTGGCTGGACGTTTTGAATTTCGGAGCTGGGCTGTGGCTGTGCCGAGAAGGAACGTCCCCACTGTGCTGTGGCTAGGAAGCTCAGAGCGCCAGTGCTTGTGGGGCTGTGGAAGGGCTGCCTAGGGCAGGTGCTGGCCAGCAAGAGCTTTCAGTGCTAGCCCCTTTGGTGTGGGAGCAGTGGCTGGACGTTTTGAATTTCGGAGCTGGGCTGTGGCTGTGCTGAGAAGGAACGTCCCCACTGTGCTGTGGCTAGGAAGCTCAGAGCGCCAGTGCTTGTGGGGCTGTGGAAGGGCTGCCTAGGGCAGGTGATGGCCAGCAAGAGCTTTCAGTGCTAGCCCCTTTGGTGTGGGAGCAGTGGCTGGACGTTTTGAATTTCAGAGCTGGGCTGTGGCTGTGCCGAGAAGGAACGTCCCCACTGTGCTGTGGCTAGGAAGCTCAGAGCGCCAGTGCTTGTGGGGCTGTGGAAGGGCTGCCTAGGGCAGGTGATGGCCAGCAAGAGCTTTCAGTGCTAGCCCCTTTGGTGTGGGAGCAGTGGCTGGACGTTTTGAATTTCTGAGCTGGGCTGTGGCTGTGCCGAGAAGGAACGTCCCCACTGTGCTGTGGCTAGGAAGCTCAGAGCGCCAGTGCTTGTGGGGCTGTGGAAGGGCTGCCTAGGGCAGGTGATGGCCAGCAAGAGCTTTCAGTGCTAGCCCCTTTGGTGTGGGAGCAGTGGCTGGACGTTTTGAATTTCGGAGCTGGGCTCTGGCTGTGCCGAGAAGGAACGTCCCCACTGTGCTGTGGCTAGGAAGCTCAGAGCGCCAGTGCTTGTGGGGCTGTGGAAGGGCTGCCTAGGGCAGGTGATGGCCAGCAAGAGCTTTCAGTGCTAGCCCCTTTGGTGTGGGAGCAGTGCCTGGACGTTTTGAATTTCGGAGCTGGGCTGTGGCTGTGCCGAGAAGGAACGTCCCCACTGTGCTGTGGCTAGGAAGCTCAGAGCGCCAGTGCTTGTGGGGCTGTGGAAGGGCTGCCTAGGGCAGGTGCTGGCCAGCAAGAGCTTTCAGTGCTAGCCCCTTTGGTGTGGGAGCAGTGGCTGGACGTTTTGAATTTCGGATCTGGGCTGTGGCTGTGCTGAGAAGGAACGTCCCCACTGTGCTGTGGCTAGGAAGCTCAGAGCGCCAGTGCTTGTGGGGCTGTGGAAGGGCTGCCTAGGGCAGGTGATGGCCAGCAAGAGCTTTCAGTGCTAGCCCCTTTGGTGTGGGAGCAGTGGCTGGACGTTTTGAATTTCGGAGCTGGGCTCTGGCTGTGCTGAGAAGGAACGTCCCCACTGTGCTGTGGCTAGGAAGCTCAGAGCGCCAGTGCTTGTGGGGCTGTGGAAGGGCTGCCTAGGGCAGGTGATGGCCAGCAAGAGTTTTCAGTGCTAGCCCCTTTGGTGTGGGAGCAGTGGCTGGACGTTTTGAATTTCGGAGCTGGGCTGTGGCTGTGCTGAGAAGGAACGTCCCCACTGTGCTGTGGCTAGGAAGCTCAGAGCGCCAGTGCTTGTGGGGCTGTGGAAGGGCTGCCTAGGGCAGGTGCTGGCCAGCAAGAGCTTTCAGTGCTAGCCCCTTTGGTGTGGGAGCAGTGGCTGGACGTTTTGAATTTCGGAGCTGGGCTGTGGCTGTGCTGAGAAGGAACGTCCCCACTGTGCTGTGGCTAGGAAGCTCAGAGCGCCAGTGCTTGTGGGGCTGTGGAAGGGCTGCCTAGGGCAGGTGATGGCCAGCAAGAGCTTTCAGTGCTAGCCCCTTTGGTGTGGGAGCAGTGGCTGGACGTTTTGAATTTCGGAGCTGGGCTCTGGCTGTGCTGAGAAGGAACGTCCCCACTGTGCTGTGGCTAGGAAGCTCAGAGCGCCAGTGCTTGTGGGGCTGTGGAAGGGCTGCCTAGGGCAGGTGATGGCCAGCAAGAGCTTTCAGTGCTAGCCCCTTTGGTGTGGGAGCAGTGGCTGGACGTTTTGAATTTCGGAGCTGGGCTGTGGCTGTGCCGAGAAGGAACGTCCCCACTGTGCTGTGGCTAGGAAGCTCAGAGCGCCAGTGCTTGTGGGGCTGTGGAAGGGCTGCCTAGGGCAGGTGCTGGCCAGCAAGAGCTTTCAGTGCTAGCCCCTTTGGTGTGGGAGCAGTGGCTGGACGTTTTGAATTTCGGAGCTGGGCTCTGGCTGTGCCGAGAAGGAACGTCTGTGCTGTGCTGTGGCTAGGAAGCTCAGAGCGCCAGTGCTTGTGGGGCTGTGGAAGGGCTGCCTAGGGCAGGTGCTGGCCAGCAAGAGCTTTCAGTGCTAGCCCCTTTGGTGTGGGAGCAGTGGCTGGACGTTTTGAATTTCGGAGCTGGGCTGTGGCTGTGCCGAGAAGGAACGTCCCCACTGTGCTGTGGCTAGGAAGCTCAGAGCGCCAGTGCTTGTGGGGCTGTGGAAGGGCTGCCTAGGGCAGGTGCTGGCCAGCAAGAGCTTTCAGTGCTAGCCCCTTTGGTGTGGGAGCAGTGGCTGGACGTTTTGAATTTCGGAGCTGGGCTGTGGCTGTGCCGAGAAGGAACGTCCCCACTGTGCTGTGGCTAGGAAGCTCAGAGCGCCAGTGCTTGTGGGGCTGTGGAAGGGCTGCCTAGGGCAGGTGCTGGCCAGCAAGAGCTTTCAGTGCTAGCCCCTTTGGTGTGGGAGCAGTGGCTGGACGTTTTGAATTTCGGATCTGGGCTGTGGCTGTGCCGAGAAGGAACGTCCCCACTGTGCTGTGGCTAGGAAGCTCAGAGCGCCAGTGCTTGTGGGGCTGTGGAAGGGCTGCCTAGGGCAGGTGATGGCCAGCAAGAGCTTTCAGTGCTAGCCCCTTTGGTGTGGGAGCAGTGGCTGGACGTTTTGAATTTCGGGGCTGGGCTGTGGCTGTGCCGAGAAGGAACGTCCCCACTGTGCTGTGGCTAGGAAGCTCAGAGCGCCAGTGCTTGTGGGGCTGTGGAAGGGCTGCCTAGGGAAGGTGATGGCCAGCAAGAGCTTTCAGTGCTAGCCCCTTTGGTGTGGGAGCAGTGGCTGGACGTTTTGAATTTCGGAGCTGGGCTGTGGCTGTGCCGAGAAGGAACGTCCCCACTGTGCTGTGGCTAGGAAGCTCAGAGCGCCAGTGCTTGTGGGGCTGTGGAAGGGCTGCCTAGGGCAGGTGATGGCCAGCAAGAGCTTTCAGTGCTAGCCCCTTTGGTGTGGGAGCAGTGGCTGGACGTTTTGAATTTCGGAGCTGGGCTGTGGCTGTGCTGAGAAGGAAGGTCCCCACTGTGCTGTGGCTAGGAAGCTCAGAGCGCCAGTGCTTGTGGGGCTGTGGAAGGGCTGCCTAGGGCAGGTGATGGCCAGCAAGAGCTTTCAGTGCTAGCCCCTTTGGTGTGGGAGCAGTGGCTGGACGTTTTGAATTTCAGAGCTGGGCTGTGGCTGTGCTGAGAAGGAACGTCTGTGCTGTGCTGTGGCTAGGAAGCTCAGAGCGCCAGTGCTTGTGGGGCTGTGGAAGGGCTGCCTAGGGCAGGTGATGGCCAGCAAGAGCTTTCAGTGCTAGCCCCTTTGGTGTGGGAGCAGTGGCTGGACGTTTTGAATTTCTGAGCTGGGCTGTGGCTGTGCCGAGAAGGAAAGTCCCCACTGTGCTGTGGCTAGGAAGCTCAGAGCGCCAGTGCTTGTGGGGCTGTGGAAGGGCTGCCTAGGGCAGGTGCTGGCCAGCAAGAGCTTTCAGTGCTAGCCCCTTTGGTGTGGGAGCAGTGGCTGGACGTTTTGAATTTCGGAGCTGGGCTCTGGCTGTGCCGAGAAGGAACGTCTGTGCTGTGCTGTGGCTAGGAAGCTCAGAGCGCCAGTGCTTGTGGGGCTGTGGAAGGGCTGCCTAGGGAAGGTGATGGCCAGCAAGAGCTTTCAGTGCTAGCCCCTTTGGTGTGGGAGCAGTGGCTGGACGTTTTGAATTTCGGAGCTGGGCTCTGGCTGTGCTGAGAAGGAAGGTCGCCACTGTGCTGTGGCTAGGAAGCTCAGAGCGCCAGTGCTTGTGGGGCTGTGGAAGGGCTGCCTAGGGCAGGTGATGGCCAGCAAGAGCTTTCAGTGCTAGCCCCTTTGGTGTAGGAGCAGTGGCTGGACGTTTTGAATTTCGGAGCTGGGCTGTGGCTGTGCCGAGAAGGAACGTCCCCACTGTGCTGTGGCTAGGAAGCTCAGAGCGCCAGTGCTTGTGGGGCTGTGGAAGGGCTGCCTAGGGAAGGTGATGGCCAGCAAGAGCTTTCAGTGCTAGCCCCTTTGGTGTGGGAGCAGTGGCTGGACGTTTTGAATTTCGGAGCTGGGCTCTGGCTGTGCTGAGAAGGAACGTCTGTGCTGTGCTGTGGCTAGGAAGCTCAGAGCGCCAGTGCTTGTGGGGCTGTGGAAGGGCAGCCTAGGGCAGGTGCTGGCCAGCAAGAGCTTTCAGTGCTAGCCCCTTTGGTGTGGGAGCAGTGGCTGGACGTTTTGAATTTCGGAGCTGGGCTCTGGCTGTGCTGAGAAGGAACGTCCCCACTGTGCTGTGGCTAGGAAGCTCAGAGCGCCAGTGCTTGTGGGGCTGTGGAAGGGCAGCCTAGGGCAGGTGATGGCCAGCAAGAGCTTTCAGTGCTAGCCCCTTTGGTGTGGGAGCAGTGGCTGGACGTTTTGAATTTCGGAGCTGGGCTGTGGCTGTGCCGAGAAGGAACGTCCCCACTGTGCTGTGGCTAGGAAGCTCAGAGCGCCAGTGCTTGTGGGGCTGTGGAAGGGCTGCCTAGGGCAGGTGATGGCCAGCAAGAGCTTTCAGTGCTAGCCCCTTTGGTGTGGGAGCAGTGGCTGGACGTTTTGAATTTCGGGGCTGGGCTGTGGCTGTGCTGAGAAGGAACGTCCCCACTGTGCTGTGGCTAGGAAGCTCAGAGCGCCAGTGCTTGTGGGGCTGTGGAAGGGCTGCCTAGGGCAGGTGATGGCCAGCAAGAGCTTTCAGTGCTAGCCCCTTTGGTGTGGGAGCAGTGGCTGGACGTTTTGAATTTCGGAGCTGGGCTGTGGCTGTGCCGAGAAGGAACGTCCCCACTGTGCTGTGGCTAGGAAGCTCAGAGCGCCAGTGCTTGTGGGGCTGTGGAAGGGCTGCCTAGGGCAGGTGCTGGCCAGCAAGAGCTTTCAGTGCTAGCCCCTTTGGTGTGGGAGCAGTGGCTGGACGTTTTGAATTTGGGAGCTGGGCTGTGGCTGTGCTGAGAAGGAACGTCCCCACTGTGCTGTGGCTAGGAAGCTCAGAGCGCCAGTGCTTGTGGGGCTGTGGAAGGGCTGCCTAGGGCAGGTGATGGCCAGCAAGAGTTTTCAGTGCTAGCCCCTTTGGTGTGGGAGCAGTGGCTGGACGTTTCGAATTTCGGAGCTGGGCTGTGGCTGTGCTGAGAAGGAACGTCCCCACTGTGCTGTGGCTAGGAAGCTCAGAGCGCCAGTGCTTGTGGGGCTGTGGAAGGGCTGCCTAGGGCAGGTGATGGCCAGCAAGAGCTTTCAGTGCTAGCCCCTTTGGTGTGGGAGCAGTGGCTGGACGTTTTGAATTTCGGAGCTGGGCTGTGGCTGTGCCGAGAAGGAACGTCCCCACTGTGCTGTGGCTAGGAAGCTCAGAGCGCCAGTGCTTGTGGGGCTGTGGAAGGGCTGCCTAGGGCAGGTGATGGCCAGCAAGAGCTTTCAGTGCTAGCCCCTTTGGTGTGGGAGCAGTGGCTGGACGTTTTGAATTTCGGAGCTGGGCTCTGGCTGTGCTGAGAAGGAACGTCTGTGCTGTGCTGTGGCTAGGAAGCTCAGAGCGCCAGTGCTTGTGGGGCTGTGGAAGGGCTGCCTAGGGCAGGTGCTGGCCAGCAAGAGCTTTCAGTGCTAGCCCCTTTGGTGTGGGAGCAGTGGCTGGACGTTTTGAATTTCGGAGCTGGGCTGTGGCTGTGCTGAGAAGGAACGTCCCCACTGTGCTGTGGCTAGGAAGCTCAGAGCGCCAGTGCTTGTGGGGCTGTGGAAGGGCTGCCTAGGGCAGGTGATGGCCAGCAAGAGCTTTCAGTGCTAGCCCCTTTGGTGTGGGAGCAGTGGCTGGACGTTTTGAATTTCGGATCTGGGCTGTGGCTGTGCTGAGAAGGAACGTCCCCACTGTGCTGTGGCTAGGAAGCTCAGAGTGCCAGTGCTTGTGGGGCTGTGGAACGGCTGCCTAGGGCAGGTGCTGGCCAGCAAGAGCTTTCAGTGCTAGTCCCTTTGGTGTGGGAGCAGTGGCTGGACGTTTTGAATTTCGGATCTGGGCTGTGGCTGTGCTGAGAAGGAACGTCCCCACTGTGCTGTGGCTAGGAAGCTCAGAGCGCCAGTGCTTGTGGGGCTGTGGAAGGGCTGCCTAGGGCAGGTGATGGCCAGCAAGAGCTTTCAGTGCTAGCCCCTTTGGTGTGGGAGCAGTGGCTGGACGTTTTGAATTTCGGAGCTGGGCTGTGGCTGTGCCGAGAAGGAAAGTCCCCACTGTGCTGTGGCTAGGAAGCTCAGAGCGCCAGTGCTTGTGGGGCTGTGGAAGGGCTGCCTAGGGCAGGTGCTGGCCAGCAAGAGCTTTCAGTGCTAGCCCCTTTGGTGTGGGAGCAGTGGCTGGACGTTTTGAATTTCGGAGCTGGGCTGTGGCTGTGCCGAGAAGGAACGTCCCCACTGTGCTGTGGCTAGGAAGCTCAGAGCGCCAGAGCTTGTGGGGCTGTGGAAGGGCTGCCTAGGGAAGGTGATGGCCAGCAAGAGCTTTCAGTGCTAGCCCCTTTGCTGTGGGAGCAGTGGCTGGACGTTTTGAATTTCGGAGCTGGGCTGTGGCTGTGCTGAGAAGGAACGTCCCCACTGTGCTGTGGCTAGGAAGCTCAGAGCGCCAGTGCTTGTGGGGCTGTGGAAGGGCTGCCTAGGGCAGGTGATGGCCAGCAAGAGCTTTCAGTGCTAGCCCCTTTGGTGTGGGAGCAGTGGCTGGACGTTTTGAATTTCGGAGCTGGGCTCTGGCTGTGCCGAGAAGGAACGTCCCCACTGTGCTGTGGCTAGGAAGCTCAGAGCGCCAGTGCTTGTGGGGCTGTGGAAGGGCTGCCTAGGGCAGGTGCTGGCCAGCAAGAGCTTTCAGTGCTAGCCCCTTTGGTGTGGGAGCAGTGGCTGGACGTTTTGAATTTCGGAGCTGGGCTGTGGCTGTGCCGAGAAGGAACGTCCCCACTGTGCTGTGGCTAGGAAGCTCAGAGCGCCAGTGCTTGTGGGGCTGTGGAAGGGCTGCCTAGGGCAGGTGATGGCCAGCAAGAGCTTTCAGTGCTAGCCCCTTTGGTGTGGGAGCAGTGGCTGGACGTTTTGAATTTCGGAGCTGGGCTGTGGCTGTGCCGAGAAGGAAAGTCCCCACTGTGCTGTGGCTAGGAAGCTCAGAGCGCCAGTGCTTGTGGGGCTGTGGAAGGGCTGCCTAGGGCAGGTGCTGGCCAGGAAGAGCTTTCAGTGCTAGCCCCTTTGGTGTGGGAGCAGTGGCTGGACGTTTTGAATTTCGGAGCTGGGCTGTGGCTGTGCCGAGAAGGAACGTCCCCACTGTGCTGTGGCTAGGAAGCTCAGAGCGCCAGTGCTTGTGGGGCTGTGGAAGGGCTGCCTAGGGCAGGTGCTGGCCAGCAAGAGCTTTCAGTGCTAGCCCCTTTGGTGTGGGAGCAGTGGCTGGACGTTTTGAATTTCGGATCTGGGCTGTGGCTGTGCTGAGAAGGAACGTCCCCACTGTGCTGTGGCTAGGAAGCTCAGAGCGCCAGTGCTTGTGGGGCTGTGGAAGGGCTGCCTAGGGCAGGTGATGGCCAGCAAGAGCTTTCAGTGCTAGCCCCTTTGGTGTGGGAGCAGTGGCTGGACGTTTTGAATTTCGGATCTGGGCTCTGGCTGTGCTGAGAAGGAACGTCTGTGCTGTGCTGTGGCTAGGAAGCTCAGAGCGCCAGTGCTTGTGGGGCTGTGGAAGGGCTGCCTAGGGCAGGTGATGGCCAGCAAGAGCTTTCAGTGCTAGCCCCTTTGGTGTGGGAGCAGTGGCTGGACGTTTTGAATTTCGGAGCTGGGCTGTGGCTGTGCCGAGAAGGAACGTCCCCACTGTGCTGTGGCTAGGAAGCTCAGAGCGCCAGTGCTTGTGGGGCTGTGGAAGGGCTGCCTAGGGCAGGTGATGGCCAGCAAGAGCTTTCAGTGCTAGCCCCTTTGGTGTGGGAGCAGTGGCTGGACGTTTTGAATTTCGGAGCTGGGCTGTGGCTGTGCCGAGAAGGAAAGTCCCCACTGTGCTGTGGCTAGGAAGCTCAGAGCGCCAGTGCTTGTGGGGCTGTGGAAGGGCTGCCTAGGGCAGGTGCTGGCCAGGAAGAGCTTTCAGTGCTAGCCCCTTTGGTGTGGGAGCAGTGGCTGGACGTTTTGAATTTCGGAGCTGGGCTGTGGCTGTGCCGAGAAGGAACGTCCCCACTGTGCTGTGGCTAGGAAGCTCAGAGCGCCAGTGCTTGTGGGGCTGTGGAAGGGCTGCCTAGGGCAGGTGCTGGCCAGCAAGAGCTTTCAGTGCTAGCCCCTTTGGTGTGGGAGCAGTGGCTGGACGTTTTGAATTTCGGATCTGGGCTGTGGCTGTGCTGAGAAGGAACGTCCCCACTGTGCTGTGGCTAGGAAGCTCAGAGCGCCAGTGCTTGTGGGGCTGTGGAAGGGCTGCCTAGGGCAGGTGATGGCCAGCAAGAGCTTTCAGTGCTAGCCCCTTTGGTGTGGGAGCAGTGGCTGGACGTTTTGAATTTCGGATCTGGGCTCTGGCTGTGCTGAGAAGGAACGTCTGTGCTGTGCTGTGGCTAGGAAGCTCAGAGCGCCAGTGCTTGTGGGGCTGTGGAAGGGCTGCCTAGGGCAGGTGATGGCCAGCAAGAGCTTTCAGTGCTAGCCCCTTTGGTGTGGGAGCAGTGGCTGGACGTTTTGAATTTCGGAGCTGGGCTGTGGCTGTGCTGAGAAGGAACGTCCCCACTGTGCTGTGGCTAGGAAGCTCAGAGCGCCAGTGCTTGTGGGGCTGTGGAAGGGCTGCCTAGGGCAGGTGATGGCCAGCAAGAGCTTTCAGTGCTAGCCCCTTTGGTGTGGGAGCAGTGGCTGGACGTTTTGAATTTCGGAGGTGGGCTGTGGCTGTGCCGAGAAGGAACGTCCCCACTGTGCTGTGGCTAGGAAGCTCAGAGCGCCAGTGCTTGTGGGGCTGTGGAAGGGCTGCCTAGGGCAGGTGCTGGCCAGCAAGAGCTTTCAGTGCTAGCCCCTTTGGTGTGGGAGCAGTGGCTGGACGTTTTGAATTTCAGAGCTGGGCTGTGGCTGTGCCGAGAAGGAACGTCCCCACTGTGCTGTGGCTAGGAAGCTCAGAGCGCCAGTGCTTGTGGGGCTGTGGAAGGGCTGCCTAGGGCAGGTGCTGGCCAGCAAGAGCTTTCAGTGCTAGCCCCTTTGGTGTGGGAGCAGTGGCTGGACGTTTTGAATTTCGGAGCTGGGCTGTGGCTGTGCTGAGAAGGAACGTCCCCACTGTGCTGTGGCTAGGAAGCTCAGAGCGCCAGTGCTTGTGGGGCTGTGGAAGGGCTGCCTAGGGCAGGTGCTGGCCAGCAAGAGCTTTCAGTGCTAGCCCCTTTGGTGTGGGAGCAGTGGCTGGACGTTTTGAATTTCAGAGCTGGGCTGTGGCTGTGCCGAGAAGGAACGTCCCCACTGTGCTGTGGCTAGGAAGCTCAGAGCGCCAGTGCTTGTGGGGCTGTGGAAGGGCTGCCTAGGGCAGGTGATGGCCAGCAAGAGCTTTCAGTGCTAGCCCCTTTGGTGTGGGAGCAGTGGCTGGACGTTTTGAATTTCTGAGCTGGGCTGTGGCTGTGCCGAGAAGGAAAGTCCCCACTGTGCTGTGGCTAGGAAGCTCAGAGCGCCAGTGCTTGTGGGGCTGTGGAAGGGCTGCCTAGGGCAGGTGCTGGCCAGCAAGAGCTTTCAGTGCTAGCCCCTTTGGTGTGGGAGCAGTGGCTGGACGTTTTGAATTTCGGAGCTGGGCTGTGGCTGTGCTGAGAAGGAACGTCCCCACTGTGCTGTGGCTAGGAAGCTCAGAGCGCCAGTGCTTGTGGGGCTGTGGAAGGGCTGCCTAGGGCAGGTGATGGCCAGCAAGAGCTTTCAGTGCTAGCCCCTTTGGTGTGGGAGCAGTGGCTGGACGTTTTGAATTTCGGAGCTGGGCTCTGGCTGTGCCGAGAAGGAACGTCTGTGCTGTGCTGTGGCTAGGAAGCTCAGAGCGCCAGTGCTTGTGGGGCTGTGGAAGGGCTGCCTAGGGCAGGTGCTGGCCAGCAAGAGCTTTCAGTGCTAGCCCCTTTGGTGTGGGAGCAGTGGCTGGACGTTTTGAATTTCGGAGCTGGGCTGTGGCTGTGCCGAGAAGGAACGTCCCCACTGTGCTGTGGCTAGGAAGCTCAGAGCGCCAGTGCTTGTGGGGCTGTGGAAGGGCTGCCTAGGGCAGGTGCTGGCCAGCAAGAGCTTTCAGTGCTAGCCCCTTTGGTGTGGGAGCAGTGGCTGGACGTTTTGAATTTCGGAGCTGGGCTGTGGCTGTGCTGAGAAGGAACGTCCCCACTGTGCTGTGGCTAGGAAGCTCAGAGCGCCAGTGCTTGTGGGGCTGTGGAAGGGCTGCCTAGGGCAGGTGATGGCCAGCAAGAGCTTTCAGTGCTAGCCCCTTTGGTGTGGGAGCAGTGGCTGGACGTTTTGAATTTCGGAGCTGGGCTGTGGCTGTGCCGAGAAGGAACGTCCCCACTGTGCTGTGGCTAGGAAGCTCAGAGCGCCAGTGCTTGTGGGGCTGTGGAAGGGCTGCCTAGGGCAGGTGCTGGCCAGCAAGAGCTTTCAGTGCTAGCCCCTTTGGTGTGGGAGCAGTGGCTGGACGTTTTGAATTTCAGAGCTGGGCTGTGGCTGTGCCGAGAAGGAACGTCCCCACTGTGCTGTGGCTAGGAAGCTCAGAGCGCCAGTGCTTGTGGGGCTGTGGAAGGGCTGCCTAGGGCAGGTGCTGGCCAGCAAGAGCTTTCAGTGCTAGCCCCTTTGGTGTGGGAGCAGTGGCTGGACGTTTTGAATTTCGGAGCTGGGCTGTGGCTGTGCTGAGAAGGAACGTCCCCACTGTGCTGTGGCTAGGAAGCTCAGAGCGCCAGTGCTTGTGGGGCTGTGGAAGGGCTGCCTAGGGCAGGTGCTGGCCAGCAAGAGCTTTCAGTGCTAGCCCCTTTGGTGTGGGAGCAGTGGCTGGACGTTTTGAATTTCAGAGCTGGGCTGTGGCTGTGCCGAGAAGGAACGTCCCCACTGTGCTGTGGCTAGGAAGCTCAGAGCGCCAGTGCTTGTGGGGCTGTGGAAGGGCTGCCTAGGGCAGGTGATGGCCAGCAAGAGCTTTCAGTGCTAGCCCCTTTGGTGTGGGAGCAGTGGCTGGACGTTTTGAATTTCTGAGCTGGGCTGTGGCTGTGCCGAGAAGGAAAGTCCCCACTGTGCTGTGGCTAGGAAGCTCAGAGCGCCAGTGCTTGTGGGGCTGTGGAAGGGCTGCCTAGGGCAGGTGCTGGCCAGCAAGAGCTTTCAGTGCTAGCCCCTTTGGTGTGGGAGCAGTGGCTGGACGTTTTGAATTTCGGAGCTGGGCTGTGGCTGTGCTGAGAAGGAACGTCCCCACTGTGCTGTGGCTAGGAAGCTCAGAGCGCCAGTGCTTGTGGGGCTGTGGAAGGGCTGCCTAGGGCAGGTGATGGCCAGCAAGAGCTTTCAGTGCTAGCCCCTTTGGTGTGGGAGCAGTGGCTGGACGTTTTGAATTTCGGAGCTGGGCTCTGGCTGTGCCGAGAAGGAACGTCTGTGCTGTGCTGTGGCTAGGAAGCTCAGAGCGCCAGTGCTTGTGGGGCTGTGGAAGGGCTGCCTAGGGCAGGTGCTGGCCAGCAAGAGCTTTCAGTGCTAGCCCCTTTGGTGTGGGAGCAGTGGCTGGACGTTTTGAATTTCGGAGCTGGGCTGTGGCTGTGCCGAGAAGGAACGTCCCCACTGTGCTGTGGCTAGGAAGCTCAGAGCGCCAGTGCTTGTGGGGCTGTGGAAGGGCTGCCTAGGGCAGGTGCTGGCCAGCAAGAGCTTTCAGTGCTAGCCCCTTTGGTGTGGGAGCAGTGGCTGGACGTTTTGAATTTCGGAGCTGGGCTGTGGCTGTGCTGAGAAGGAACGTCCCCACTGTGCTGTGGCTAGGAAGCTCAGAGCGCCAGTGCTTGTGGGGCTGTGGAAGGGCTGCCTAGGGCAGGTGATGGCCAGCAAGAGCTTTCAGTGCTAGCCCCTTTGGTGTGGGAGCAGTGGCTGGACGTTTTGAATTTCGGAGCTGGGCTGTGGCTGTGCCGAGAAGGAACGTCCCCACTGTGCTGTGGCTAGGAAGCTCAGAGCGCCAGTGCTTGTGGGGCTGTGGAAGGGCTGCCTAGGGCAGGTGATGGCCAGCAAGAGCTTTCAGTGCTAGCCCCTTTGGTGTGGGAGCAGTGGCTGGACGTTTTGAATTTCAGAGCTGGGCTGTGGCTGTGCTGAGAAGGAACGTCCCCACTGTGCTGTGGCTAGGAAGCTCAGAGCGCCAGTGCTTGTGGGGCTGTGGAAGGGCTGCCTAGGGCAGGTGATGGCCAGCAAGAGCTTTCAGTGCTAGCCCCTTTGGTGTGGGAGCAGTGGCTGGACGTTTTGAATTTCGGAGCTGGGCTGTGGCTGTGCCGAGAAGGAACGTCCCCACTGTGCTGTGGCTAGGAAGCTCAGAGCGCCAGTGCTTGTGGGGCTGTGGAAGGGCTGCCTAGGGCAGGTGATGGCCAGCAAGAGCTTTCAGTGCTAGCCCCTTTGGTGTGGGAGCAGTGGCTGGACATTTTGAATTTCGGAGCTGGGCTGTGGCTGTGCTGAGAAGGAACGTCCCCACTGTGCTGTGGCTAGGAAGCTCAGAGCGCCAGTGCTTGTGGGGCTGTGGAAGGGCTGCCTAGGGCAGGTGATGGCCAGCAAGAGCTTTCAGTGCTAGCCCCTTTGGTGTGGGAGCAGTGGCTGGACGTTTTGAATTTCGGATCTGGGCTGTGGCTGTGCTGAGAAGGAACGTCCCCACTGTGCTGTGGCTAGGAAGCTCAGAGTGCCAGTGCTTGTGGGGCTGTGGAACGGCTGCCTAGGGCAGGTGCTGGCCAGCAAGAGCTTTCAGTGCTAGTCCCTTTGGTGTGGGAGCAGTGGCTGGACGTTTTGAATTTCGGATCTGGGCTGTGGCTGTGCTGAGAAGGAACGTCCCCACTGTGCTGTGGCTAGGAAGCTCAGAGCGCCAGTGCTTGTGGGGCTGTGGAAGGGCTGCCTAGGGCAGGTGATGGCCAGCAAGAGCTTTCAGTGCTAGCCCCTTTGGTGTGGGAGCAGTGGCTGGACGTTTTGAATTTCGGAGCTGGGCTGTGGCTGTGCCGAGAAGGAAAGTCCCCACTGTGCTGTGGCTAGGAAGCTCAGAGCGCCAGTGCTTGTGGGGCTGTGGAAGGGCTGCCTAGGGAAGGTGCTGGCCAGCAAGAGCTTTCAGTGCTAGCCCCTTTGGTGTGGGAGCAGTGGCTGGACGTTTTGAATTTCGGAGCTGGGCTGTGGCTGTGCCGAGAAGGAACGTCCCCACTGTGCTGTGGCTAGGAAGCTCAGAGCGCCAGTGCTTGTGGGGCTGTGGAAGGGCTGCCTAGGGAAGGTGATGGCCAGCAAGAGCTTTCAGTGCTAGCCCCTTTGGTGTGGGAGCAGTGGCTGGACGTTTTGAATTTCGGATCTGGGCTGTGGCTGTGCTGAGAAGGAACGTCCCCACTGTGCTGTGGCTAGGAAGTTCAGAGCGCCAGTGCTTGTGGGGCTGTGGAAGGGCTGCCTAGGGCAGGTGATGGCCAGCAAGAGCTTTCAGTGCTAGCCCCTTTGGTGTGGGAGCAGTGGCTGGACGTTTTGAATTTCGGAGCTGGGCTGTGGCTGTGCTGAGAAGGAACGTCCCCACTGTGCTGTGGCTAGGAAGCTCAGAGCGCCAGTGCTTGTGGGGCTGTGGAAGGGCTGCCTAGGGCAGGTGATGGCCAGCAAGAGCTTTCAGTGCTAGCCCCTTTGGTGTGGGAGCAGTGGCTGGACGTTTTGAATTTCGGAGCTGGGCTGTGGCTGTGCCGAGAAGGAACGTCCCCACTGTGCTGTGGCTAGGAAGCTCAGAGCGCCAGTGCTTGTGGGGCTGTGGAAGGGCTGCCTAGGGCAGGTGATGGCCAGCAAGAGCTTTCAGTGCTAGCCCCTTTGGTGTGGGAGCAGTGGCTGGACGTTTTGAATTTCGGAGCTGGGCTGTGGCTGTGCCGAGAAGGAAAGTCCCCACTGTGCTGTGGCTAGGAAGCTCAGAGCGCCAGTGCTTGTGGGGCTGTGGAAGGGCTGCCTAGGGCAGGTGCTGGCCAGGAAGAGCTTTCAGTGCTAGCCCCTTTGGTGTGGGAGCAGTGGCTGGACGTTTTGAATTTCGGAGCTGGGCTGTGGCTGTGCCGAGAAGGAACGTCCCCACTGTGCTGTGGCTAGGAAGCTCAGAGCGCCAGTGCTTGTGGGGCTGTGGAAGGGCTGCCTAGGGCAGGTGCTGGCCAGCAAGAGCTTTCAGTGCTAGCCCCTTTGGTGTGGGAGCAGTGGCTGGACGTTTTGAATTTCGGATCTGGGCTGTGGCTGTGCTGAGAAGGAACGTCCCCACTGTGCTGTGGCTAGGAAGCTCAGAGCGCCAGTGCTTGTGGGGCTGTGGAAGGGCTGCCTAGGGCAGGTGATGGCCAGCAAGAGCTTTCAGTGCTAGCCCCTTTGGTGTGGGAGCAGTGGCTGGACGTTTTGAATTTCGGAGCTGGGCTCTGGCTGTGCTGAGAAGGAACGTCTGTGCTGTGCTGTGGCTAGGAAGCTCAGAGCGCCAGTGCTTGTGGGGCTGTGGAAGGGCTGCCTAGGGCAGGTGCTGGCCAGCAAGAGCTTTCAGTGCTAGCCCCTTTGGTGTGGGAGCAGTGGCTGGACGTTTTGAATTTCGGAGCTGGGCTGTGGCTGTGCTGAGAAGGAACGTCCCCACTGTGCTGTGGCTAGGAAGCTCAGAGCGCCAGTGCTTGTGGGGCTGTGGAAGGGCTGCCTAGGGCAGGTGATGGCCAGCAAGAGTTTTCAGTGCTAGCCCCTTTGGTGTGGGAGCAGTGGCTGGACGTTTTGAATTTCGGAGGTGGGCTGTGGCTGTGCCGAGAAGGAACGTCCCCACTGTGCTGTGGCTAGGAAGCTCAGAGCGCCAGTGCTTGTGGGGCTGTGGAAGGGCTGCCTAGGGCAGGTGCTGGCCAGCAAGAGCTTTCAGTGCTAGCCCCTTTGGTGTGGGAGCAGTGGCTGGACGTTTTGAATTTCGGAGCTGGGCTGTGGCTGTGCCGAGAAGGAACGTCCCCACTGTGCTGTGGCTAGGAAGCTCAGAGCGCCAGTGCTTGTGGGGCTGTGGAAGGGCTGCCTAGGGCAGGTGATGGCCAGCAAGAGCTTTCAGTGCTAGCCCCTTTGGTGTGGGAGCAGTGGCTGGACGTTTTGAATTTCGGATCTGGGCTGTGGCTGTGCTGAGAAGGAACGTCCCCACTGTGCTGTGGCTAGGAAGCTCAGAGCGCCAGTGCTTGTGGGGCTGTGGAAGGGCTGCCTAGGGCAGGTGATGGCCAGCAAGAGCTTTCAGTGCTAGCCCCTTTGGTGTGGGAGCAGTGGCTGGACGTTTTGAATTTCGGAGCTGGGCTGTGGCTGTGCCGAGAAGGAACGTCCCCACTGTGCTGTGGCTAGGAAGCTCAGAGCGCCAGTGCTTGTGGGGCTGTGGAAGGGCTGCCTAGGGCAGGTGCTGGCCAGCAAGAGCTTTCAGTGCTAGCCCCTTTGGTGTGGGAGCAGTGGCTGGACGTTTTGAATTTCGGATCTGGGCTGTGGCTGTGCCGAGAAGGAACGTCCCCACTGTGCTGTGGCTAGGAAGCTCAGAGCGCCAGTGCTTGTGGGGCTGTGGAAGGGCTGCCTAGGGCAGGTGATGGCCAGCAAGAGCTTTCAGTGCTAGCCCCTTTGGTGTGGGAGCAGTGGCTGGACGTTTTGAATTTCGGATCTGGGCTGTGGCTGTGCTGAGAAGGAACGTCCCCACTGTGCTGTGGCTAGGAAGCTCAGAGCGCCAGTGCTTGTGGGGCTGTGGAAGGGCTGCCTAGGGCAGGTGCTGGCCAGCAAGAGCTTTCAGTGCTAGCCCCTTTGGTGTGGGAGCAGTGGCTGGACGTTTTGAATTTCGGAGCTGGGCTGTGGCTGTGCTGAGAAGGAACGTCCCCACTGTGCTGTGGCTAGGAAGCTCAGAGCGCCAGTGCTTGTGGGGCTGTGGAAGGGCTGCCTAGGGCAGGTGCTGGCCAGCAAGAGCTTTCAGTGCTAGCCCCTTTGGTGTGGGAGCAGTGGCTGGACGTTTTGAATTTCGGATCTGGGCTGTGGCTGTGCTGAGAAGGAACGTCCCCACTGTGCTGTGGCTAGGAAGCTCAGAGCGCCAGTGCTTGTGGGGCTGTGGAAGGGCTGCCTAGGGCAGGTGATGGCCAGCAAGAGCTTTCAGTGCTAGCCCCTTTGGTGTGGGAGCAGTGGCTGGACGTTTTGAATTTCGGAGCTGGGCTGTGGCTGTGCTGAGAAGGAACGTCCCCACTGTGCTGTGGCTAGGAAGCTCAGAGCGCCAGTGCTTGTGGGGCTGTGGAAGGGCTGCCTAGGGAAGGTGATGGCCAGCAAGAGCTTTCAGTGCTAGCCCCTTTGGTGTGGGAGCAGTGGCTGGACGTTTTGAATTTCGGGGCTGGGCTGTGGCTGTGCCGAGAAGGAACGTCCCCACTGTGCTGTGGCTAGGAAGCTCAGAGCGCCAGTGCTTGTGGGGCTGTGGAAGGGCTGCCTAGGGCAGGTGATGGCCAGCAAGAGCTTTCAGTGCTAGCCCCTTTGGTGTGGGAGCAGTGGCTGGACGTTTTGAATTTCGGAGCTGGGCTGTGGCTGTGCTGAGAAGGAACGTCCCCACTGTGCTGTGGCTAGGAAGCTCAGAGCGCCAGTGCTTGTGGGGCTGTGGAAGGGCTGCCTAGGGCAGGTGATGGCCAGCAAGAGCTTTCAGTGCTAGCCCCTTTGGTGTGGGAGCAGTGGCTGGACGTTTTGAATTTCGGAGCTGGGCTCTGGCTGTGCCGAGAAGGAACGTCCCCACTGTGCTGTGGCTAGGAAGCTCAGAGCGCCAGTGCTTGTGGGGCTGTGGAAGGGCTGCCTAGGGCAGGTGCTGGCCAGCAAGAGCTTTCAGTGCTAGCCCCTTTGGTGTGGGAGCAGTGGCTGGACGTTTTGAATTTCGGAGCTGGGCTGTGGCTGTGCCGAGAAGGAACGTCCCCACTGTGCTGTGGCTAGGAAGCTCAGAGCGCCAGTGCTTGTGGGGCTGTGGAAGGGCTGCCTAGGGCAGGTGCTGGCCAGCAAGAGCTTTCAGTGCTAGCCCCTTTGGTGTGGGAGCAGTGGCTGGACGTTTTGAATTTCGGATCTGGGCTGTGGCTGTGCTGAGAAGGAACGTCCCCACTGTGCTGTGGCTAGGAAGCTCAGAGCGCCAGTGCTTGTGGGGCTGTGGAAGGGCTGCCTAGGGCAGGTGCTGGCCAGCAAGAGCTTTCAGTGCTAGCCCCTTTGGTGTGGGAGCAGTGGCTGGACGTTTTGAATTTCGGAGCTGGGCTCTGGCTGTGCTGAGAAGGAACGTCTGTGCTGTGCTGTGGCTAGGAAGCTCAGAGCGCCAGTGCTTGTGGGGCTGTGGAAGGGCTGCCTAGGGCAGGTGATGGCCAGCAAGAGCTTTCAGTGCTAGCCCCTTTGGTGTGGGAGCAGTGGCTGGACGTTTTGAATTTCGGAGCTGGGCTGTGGCTGTGCTGAGAAGGAACGTCCCCACTGTGCTGTGGCTAGGAAGCTCAGAGCGCCAGTGCTTGTGGGGCTGTGGAAGGGCTGCCTAGGGCAGGTGATGGCCAGCAAGAGTTTTCAGTGCTAGCCCCTTTGGTGTGGGAGCAGTGGCTGGACGTTTTGAATTTCGGAGCTGGGCTGTGGCTGTGCTGAGAAGGAACGTCCCCACTGTGCTGTGGCTAGGAAGCTCAGAGCGCCAGTGCTTGTGGGGCTGTGGAAGGGCTGCCTAGGGCAGGTGATGGCCAGCAAGAGCTTTCAGTGCTAGCCCCTTTGGTGTGGGAGCAGTGGCTGGACGTTTTGAATTTCGGAGCTGGGCTCTGGCTGTGCTGAGAAGGAACGTCCCCACTGTGCTGTGGCTAGGAAGCTCAGAGCGCCAGTGCTTGTGGGGCTGTGGAAGGGCTGCCTAGGGCAGGTGCTGGCCAGCAAGAGCTTTCAGTGCTAGCCCCTTTGGTGTGGGAGCAGTGGCTGGACGTTTTGAATTTCGGAGCTGGGCTGTGGCTGTGCCGAGAAGGAACGTCCCCACTGTGCTGTGGCTAGGAAGCTCAGAGCGCCAGTGCTTGTGGGGCTGTGGAAGGGCTGCCTAGGGCAGGTGCTGGCCAGCAAGAGCTTTCAGTGCTAGCCCCTTTGGTGTGGGAGCAGTGGCTGGACGTTTTGAATTTCGGAGCTGGGCTGTGGCTGTGCCGAGAAGGAACGTCCCCACTGTGCTGTGGCTAGGAAGCTCAGAGCGCCAGTGCTTGTGGGGCTGTGGAAGGGCTGCCTAGGGCAGGTGCTGGCCAGCAAGAGCTTTCAGTGCTAGCCCCTTTGGTGTGGGAGCAGTGGCTGGACGTTTTGAATTTCGGAGCTGGGCTGTGGCTGTGCTGAGAAGGAACGTCCCCACTGTGCTGTGGCTAGGAAGCTCAGAGCGCCAGTGCTTGTGGGGCTGTGGAAGGGCTGCCTAGGGCAGGTGATGGCCAGCAAGAGCTTTCAGTGCTAGCCCCTTTGGTGTGGGAGCAGTGGCTGGACGTTTTGAATTTCGGGGCTGGGCTGTGGCTGTGCCGAGAAGGAACGTCCCCACTGTGCTGTGGCTAGGAAGCTCAGAGCGCCAGTGCTTGTGGGGCTGTGGAAGGGCTGCCTAGGGAAGGTGATGGCCAGCAAGAGCTTTCAGTGCTAGCCCCTTTGGTGTGGGAGCAGTGGCTGGACGTTTTGAATTTCGGAGCTGGGCTGTGGCTGTGCCGAGAAGGAACGTCCCCACTGTGCTGTGGCTAGGAAGCTCAGAGCGCCAGTGCTTGTGGGGCTGTGGAAGGGCTGCCTAGGGCAGGTGATGGCCAGCAAGAGCTTTCAGTGCTAGCCCCTTTGGTGTGGGAGCAGTGGCTGGACGTTTTGAATTTCAGAGCTGGGCTGTGGCTGTGCTGAGAAGGAACGTCTGTGCTGTGCTGTGGCTAGGAAGCTCAGAGCGCCAGTGCTTGTGGGGCTGTGGAAGGGCTGCCTAGGGCAGGTGATGGCCAGCAAGAGTTTTCAGTGCTAGCCCCTTTGGTGTGGGAGCAGTGGCTGGACGTTTTGAATTTCGGAGGTGGGCTGTGGCTGTGCCGAGAAGGAACGTCCCCACTGTGCTGTGGCTAGGAAGCTCAGAGCGTCAGTGCTTGTGGGGCTGTGGAAGGGCTGCCTAGGGCAGGTGCTGGCCAGCAAGAGCTTTCAGTGCTAGCCCCTTTGGTGTGGGAGCAGTGGCTGGACGTTTTGAATTTCGGAGCTGGGCTGTGGCTGTGCCGAGAAGGAACGTCCCCACTGTGCTGTGGCTAGGAAGCTCAGAGCGCCAGTGCTTGTGGGGCTGTGGAAGGGCTGCCTAGGGCAGGTGATGGCCAGCAAGAGCTTTCAGTGCTAGCCCCTTTGGTGTGGGAGCAGTGGCTGGACGTTTTGAATTTCGGAGCTGGGCTGTGGCTGTGCCGAGAAGGAACGTCCCCACTGTGCTGTGGCTAGGAAGCTCAGAGCGCCAGTGCTTGTGGGGCTGTGGAAGGGCTGCCTAGGGAAGGTGATGGCCAGCAAGAGCTTTCAGTGCTAGCCCCTTTGGTGTGGGAGCAGTGGCTGGACGTTTTGAATTTCGGAGCTGGGCTGTGGCTGTGCCGAGAAGGAACGTCCCCACTGTGCTGTGGCTAGGAAGCTCAGAGCGCCAGTGCTTGTGGGGCTGTGGAAGGGCTGCCTAGGGAAGGTGATGGCCAGCAAGAGCTTTCAGTGCTAGCCCCTTTGGTGTGGGAGCAGTGGCTGGACGTTTTGAATTTCGGAGCTGGGCTGTGGCTGTGCCGAGAAGGAACGTCCCCACTGTGCTGTGGCTAGGAAGCTCAGAGCGCCAGTGCTTGTGGGGCTGTGGAAGGGCTGCCTAGGGCAGGTGCTGGCCAGCAAGAGCTTTCAGTGCTAGCCCCTTTGGTGTGGGAGCAGTGGCTGGACGTTTTGAATTTCGGAGCTGGGCTGTGGCTGTGCCGAGAAGGAACGTCCCCACTGTGCTGTGGCTAGGAAGCTCAGAGCGCCAGTGCTTGTGGGGCTGTGGAAGGGCTGCCTAGGGCAGGTGCTGGCCAGCAAGAGCTTTCAGTGCTAGCCCCTTTGGTGTGGGAGCAGTGGCTGGACGTTTTGAATTTCGGAGCTGGGCTGTGGCTGTGCCGAGAAGGAACGTCCCCACTGTGCTGTGGCTAGGAAGCTCAGAGCGCCAGTGCTTGTGGGGCTGTGGAAGGGCTGCCTAGGGCAGGTGATGGCCAGCAAGAGCTTTCAGTGCTAGCCCCTTTGGTGTGGGAGCAGTGGCTGGACGTTTTGAATTTCGGAGCTGGGCTGTGGCTGTGCCGAGAAGGAACGTCCCCACTGTGCTGTGGCTAGGAAGCTCAGAGCGCCAGTGCTTGTGGGGCTGTGGAAGGGCTGCCTAGGGAAGGTGATGGCCAGCAAGAGCTTTCAGTGCTAGCCCCTTTGGTGTGGGAGCAGTGGCTGGACGTTTTGAATTTCGGAGCTGGGCTGTGGCTGTGCCGAGAAGGAACGTCCCCACTGTGCTGTGGCTAGGAAGCTCAGAGCGCCAGTGCTTGTGGGGCTGTGGAAGGGCTGCCTAGGGCAGGTGCTGGCCAGCAAGAGCTTTCAGTGCTAGCCCCTTTGGTGTGGGAGCAGTGGCTGGACGTTTTGAATTTCGGAGCTGGGCTGTGGCTGTGCCGAGAAGGAACGTCCCCACTGTGCTGTGGCTAGGAAGCTCAGAGCGCCAGTGCTTGTGGGGCTGTGGAAGGGCTGCCTAGGGCAGGTGCTGGCCAGCAAGAGCTTTCAGTGCTAGCCCCTTTGGTGTGGGAGCAGTGGCTGGACGTTTTGAATTTCGGAGCTGGGCTCTGGCTGTGCCGAGAAGGAACGTCCCCACTGTGCTGTGGCTAGGAAGCTCAGAGCGCCAGTGCTTGTGGGGCTGTGGAAGGGCTGCCTAGGGCAGGTGATGGCCAGCAAGAGCTTTCAGTGCTAGCCCCTTTGGTGTGGGAGCAGTGGCTGGACGTTTTGAATTTCGGAGCTGGGCTGTGGCTGTGCCGAGAAGGAACGTCCCCACTGTGCTGTGGCTAGGAAGCTCAGAGCGCCAGTGCTTGTGGGGCTGTGGAAGGGCTGCCTAGGGCAGGTGCTGGCCAGCAAGAGCTTTCAGTGCTAGCCCCTTTGGTGTGGGAGCAGTGGCTGGACGTTTTGAATTTCGGATCTGGGCTGTGGCTGTGCTGAGAAGGAACGTCCCCACTGTGCTGTGGCTAGGAAGCTCAGAGCGCCAGTGCTTGTGGGGCTGTGGAAGGGCTGCCTAGGGCAGGTGATGGCCAGCAAGAGCTTTCAGTGCTAGCCCCTTTGGTGTGGGAGCAGTGGCTGGACGTTTTGAATTTCGGATCTGGGCTGTGGCTGTGCTGAGAAGGAACGTCCCCACTGTGCTGTGGCTAGGAAGCTCAGAGCGCCAGTGCTTGTGGGGCTGTGGAAGGGCTGCCTAGGGCAGGTGATGGCCAGCAAGAGCTTTCAGTGCTAGCCCCTTTGGTGTGGGAGCAGTGGCTGGACGTTTTGAATTTCGGATCTGGGCTGTGGCTGTGCTGAGAAGGAACGTCCCCACTGTGCTGTGGCTAGGAAGCTCAGAGCGCCAGTGCTTGTGGGGCTGTGGAAGGGCTGCCTAGGGCAGGTGCTGGCCAGCAAGAGCTTTCAGTGCTAGCCCCTTTGGTGTGGGAGCAGTGGCTGGACGTTTTGAATTTCGGATCTGGGCTGTGGCTGTGCTGAGAAGGAACGTCCCCACTGTGCTGTGGCTAGGAAGCTCAGAGCGCCAGTGCTTGTGGGGCTGTGGAAGGGCTGCCTAGGGCAGGTGATGGCCAGCAAGAGCTTTCAGTGCTAGCCCCTTTGGTGTGGGAGCAGTGGCTGGACGTTTTGAATTTCGGGGCTGGGCTGTGGCTGTGCCGAGAAGGAACGTCCCCACTGTGCTGTGGCTAGGAAGCTCAGAGCGCCAGTGCTTGTGGGGCTGTGGAAGGGCTGCCTAGGGAAGGTGATGGCCAGCAAGAGCTTTCAGTGCTAGCCCCTTTGGTGTGGGAGCAGTGGCTGGACGTTTTGAATTTCGGAGCTGGGCTGTGGCTGTGCCGAGAAGGAACGTCCCCACTGTGCTGTGGCTAGGAAGCTCAGAGCGCCAGTGCTTGTGGGGCTGTGGAAGGGCTGCCTAGGGCAGGTGATGGCCAGCAAGAGCTTTCAGTGCTAGCCCCTTTGGTGTGGGAGCAGTGGCTGGACGTTTTGAATTTCGGAGCTGGGCTGTGGCTGTGCTGAGAAGGAACGTCCCCACTGTGCTGTGGCTAGGAAGCTCAGAGCGCCAGTGCTTGTGGGGCTGTGGAAGGGCTGCCTAGGGCAGGTGATGGCCAGCAAGAGCTTTCAGTGCTAGCCCCTTTGGTGTGGGAGCAGTGGCTGGACGTTTTGAATTTCAGAGCTGGGCTGTGGCTGTGCCGAGAAGGAACGTCCCCACTGTGCTGTGGCTAGGAAGCTCAGAGCGCCAGTGCTTGTGGGGCTGTGGAAGGGCTGCCTAGGGCAGGTGATGGCCAGCAAGAGCTTTCAGTGCTAGCCCCTTTGGTGTGGGAGCAGTGGCTGGACGTTTTGAATTTCTGAGCTGGGCTGTGGCTGTGCCGAGAAGGAACGTCCCCACTGTGCTGTGGCTAGGAAGCTCAGAGCGCCAGTGCTTGTGGGGCTGTGGAAGGGCTGCCTAGGGAAGGTGCTGGCCAGCAAGAGCTTTCAGTGCTAGCCCCTTTGGTGTGGGAGCAGTGGCTGGACGTTTTGAATTTCGGGGCTGGGCTGTGGCTGTGCCGAGAAGGAACGTCCCCACTGTGCTGTGGCTAGGAAGCTCAGAGCGCCAGTGCTTGTGGGGCTGTGGAAGGGCTGCCTAGGGCAGGTGCTGGCCAGCAAGAGCTTTCAGTGCTAGCCCCTTTGGTGTGGGAGCAGTGGCTGGACGTTTTGAATTTCGGAGCTGGGCTGTGGCTGTGCCGAGAAGGAACGTCCCCACTGTGCTGTGGCTAGGAAGCTCAGAGCGCCAGTGCTTGTGGGGCTGTGGAAGGGCTGCCTAGGGCAGGTGCTGGCCAGCAAGAGCTTTCAGTGCTAGCCCCTTTGGTGTGGGAGCAGTGGCTGGACGTTTTGAATTTCGGAGCTGGGCTGTGGCTGTGCCGAGAAGGAACGTCCCCACTGTGCTGTGGCTAGGAAGCTCAGAGCGCCAGTGCTTGTGGGGCTGTGGAAGGGCTGCCTAGGGCAGGTGCTGGCCAGCAAGAGCTTTCAGTGCTAGCCCCTTTGGTGTGGGAGCAGTGGCTGGACGTTTTGAATTTCGGAGCTGGGCTGTGGCTGTGCCGAGAAGGAACGTCCCCACTGTGCTGTGGCTAGGAAGCTCAGAGCGCCAGTGCTTGTGGGGCTGTGGAAGGGCTGCCTAGGGCAGGTGATGGCCAGCAAGAGCTTTCAGTGCTAGCCCCTTTGGTGTGGGAGCAGTGGCTGGACGTTTTGAATTTCGGAGCTGGGCTGTGGCTGTGCCGAGAAGGAACGTCCCCACTGTGCTGTGGCTAGGAAGCTCAGAGCGCCAGTGCTTGTGGGGCTGTGGAAGGGCTGCCTAGGGAAGGTGATGGCCAGCAAGAGCTTTCAGTGCTAGCCCCTTTGGTGTGGGAGCAGTGGCTGGACGTTTTGAATTTCGGAGCTGGGCTGTGGCTGTGCCGAGAAGGAACGTCCCCACTGTGCTGTGGCTAGGAAGCTCAGAGCGCCAGTGCTTGTGGGGCTGTGGAAGGGCTGCCTAGGGCAGGTGCTGGCCAGCAAGAGCTTTCAGTGCTAGCCCCTTTGGTGTGGGAGCAGTGGCTGGACGTTTTGAATTTCGGAGCTGGGCTGTGGCTGTGCCGAGAAGGAACGTCCCCACTGTGCTGTGGCTAGGAAGCTCAGAGCGCCAGTGCTTGTGGGGCTGTGGAAGGGCTGCCTAGGGCAGGTGCTGGCCAGCAAGAGCTTTCAGTGCTAGCCCCTTTGGTGTGGGAGCAGTGGCTGGACGTTTTGAATTTCGGAGCTGGGCTGTGGCTGTGCCGAGAAGGAACGTCCCCACTGTGCTGTGGCTAGGAAGCTCAGAGCGCCAGTGCTTGTGGGGCTGTGGAAGGGCTGCCTAGGGCAGTTGCTGGCCAGCAAGAGCTTTCAGTGCTAGCCCCTTTGGTGTGGGAGCAGTGGCTGGACGTTTTGAATTTCGGAGCTGGGCTGTGGCTGTGCCGAGAAGGAACGTCCCCACTGTGCTGTGGCTAGGAAGCTCAGAGCGCCAGTGCTTGTGGGGCTGTGGAAGGGCTGCCTAGGGCAGGTGATGGCCAGCAAGAGCTTTCAGTGCTAGCCCCTTTGGTGTGGGAGCAGTGGCTGGACGTTTTGAATTTCGGAGCTGGGCTGTGGCTGTGCCGAGAAGGAACGTCCCCACTGTGCTGTGGCTAGGAAGCTCAGAGCGCCAGTGCTTGTGGGGCTGTGGAAGGGCTGCCTAGGGAAGGTGATGGCCAGCAAGAGCTTTCAGTGCTAGCCCCTTTGGTGTGGGAGCAGTGGCTGGACGTTTTGAATTTCGGAGCTGGGCTGTGGCTGTGCCGAGAAGGAACGTCCCCACTGTGCTGTGGCTAGGAAGCTCAGAGCGCCAGTGCTTGTGGGGCTGTGGAAGGGCTGCCTAGGGCAGGTGCTGGCCAGCAAGAGCTTTCAGTGCTAGCCCCTTTGGTGTGGGAGCAGTGGCTGGACGTTTTGAATTTCGGAGCTGGGCTGTGGCTGTGCCGAGAAGGAACGTCCCCACTGTGCTGTGGCTAGGAAGCTCAGAGCGCCAGTGCTTGTGGGGCTGTGGAAGGGCTGCCTAGGGCAGGTGCTGGCCAGCAAGAGCTTTCAGTGCTAGCCCCTTTGGTGTGGGAGCAGTGGCTGGACGTTTTGAATTTCGGAGCTGGGCTGTGGCTGTGCCGAGAAGGAACGTCCCCACTGTGCTGTGGCTAGGAAGCTCAGAGCGCCAGTGCTTGTGGGGCTGTGGAAGGGCTGCCTAGGGCAGGTGATGGCCAGCAAGAGCTTTCAGTGCTAGCCCCTTTGGTGTGGGAGCAGTGGCTGGACGTTTTGAATTTCGGAGCTGGGCTGTGGCTGTGCCGAGAAGGAACGTCCCCACTGTGCTGTGGCTAGGAAGCTCAGAGCGCCAGTGCTTGTGGGGCTGTGGAAGGGCTGCCTAGGGCAGGTGCTGGCCAGCAAGAGCTTTCAGTGCTAGCCCCTTTGGTGTGGGAGCAGTGGCTGGACGTTTTGAATTTCGGATCTGGGCTGTGGCTGTGCTGAGAAGGAACGTCCCCACTGTGCTGTGGCTAGGAAGCTCAGAGCGCCAGTGCTTGTGGGGCTGTGGAAGGGCTGCCTAGGGCAGGTGATGGCCAGCAAGAGCTTTCAGTGCTAGCCCCTTTGGTGTGGGAGCAGTGGCTGGACGTTTTGAATTTCGGAGCTGGGCTGTGGCTGTGCCGAGAAGGAACGTCCCCACTGTGCTGTGGCTAGGAAGCTCAGAGCGCCAGTGCTTGTGGGGCTGTGGAAGGGCTGCCTAGGGCAGGTGATGGCCAGCAAGAGCTTTCAGTGCTAGCCCCTTTGGTGTGGGAGCAGTGGCTGGACGTTTTGAATTTCGGATCTGGGCTGTGGCTGTGCTGAGAAGGAACGTCCCCACTGTGCTGTGGCTAGGAAGCTCAGAGCGCCAGTGCTTGTGGGGCTGTGGAAGGGCTGCCTAGGGCAGGTGCTGGCCAGCAAGAGCTTTCAGTGCTAGCCCCTTTGGTGTGGGAGCAGTGGCTGGACGTTTTGAATTTCGGATCTGGGCTGTGGCTGTGCTGAGAAGGAACGTCCCCACTGTGCTGTGGCTAGGAAGCTCAGAGCGCCAGTGCTTGTGGGGCTGTGGAAGGGCTGCCTAGGGCAGGTGATGGCCAGCAAGAGCTTTCAGTGCTAGCCCCTTTGGTGTGGGAGCAGTGGCTGGACGTTTTGAATTTCGGGGCTGGGCTGTGGCTGTGCCGAGAAGGAACGTCCCCACTGTGCTGTGGCTAGGAAGCTCAGAGCGCCAGTGCTTGTGGGGCTGTGGAAGGGCTGCCTAGGGAAGGTGATGGCCAGCAAGAGCTTTCAGTGCTAGCCCCTTTGGTGTGGGAGCAGTGGCTGGACGTTTTGAATTTCGGAGCTGGGCTGTGGCTGTGCCGAGAAGGAACGTCCCCACTGTGCTGTGGCTAGGAAGCTCAGAGCGCCAGTGCTTGTGGGGCTGTGGAAGGGCTGCCTAGGGCAGGTGATGGCCAGCAAGAGCTTTCAGTGCTAGCCCCTTTGGTGTGGGAGCAGTGGCTGGACGTTTTGAATTTCGGAGCTGGGCTGTGGCTGTGCTGAGAAGGAACGTCCCCACTGTGCTGTGGCTAGGAAGCTCAGAGCGCCAGTGCTTGTGGGGCTGTGGAAGGGCTGCCTAGGGCAGGTGATGGCCAGCAAGAGCTTTCAGTGCTAGCCCCTTTGGTGTGGGAGCAGTGGCTGGACGTTTTGAATTTCAGAGCTGGGCTGTGGCTGTGCCGAGAAGGAACGTCCCCACTGTGCTGTGGCTAGGAAGCTCAGAGCGCCAGTGCTTGTGGGGCTGTGGAAGGGCTGCCTAGGGCAGGTGATGGCCAGCAAGAGCTTTCAGTGCTAGCCCCTTTGGTGTGGGAGCAGTGGCTGGACGTTTTGAATTTCGGAGCTGGGCTGTGGCTGTGCCGAGAAGGAAAGTCCCCACTGTGCTGTGGCTAGGAAGCTCAGAGCGCCAGTGCTTGTGGGGCTGTGGAAGGGCTGCCTAGGGAAGGTGCTGGCCAGCAAGAGCTTTCAGTGCTAGCCCCTTTGGTGTGGGAGCAGTGGCTGGACGTTTTGAATTTCGGGGCTGGGCTGTGGCTGTGCCGAGAAGGAACGTCCCCACTGTGCTGTGGCTAGGAAGCTCAGAGCGCCAGTGCTTGTGGGGCTGTGGAAGGGCTGCCTAGGGCAGGTGCTGGCCAGCAAGAGCTTTCAGTGCTAGCCCCTTTGGTGTGGGAGCAGTGGCTGGACGTTTTGAATTTCGGAGCTGGGCTGTGGCTGTGCTGAGAAGGAACGTCCCCACTGTGCTGTGGCTAGGAAGCTCAGAGCGCCAGTGCTTGTGGGGCTGTGGAAGGGCTGCCTAGGGCAGGTGATGGCCAGCAAGAGCTTTCAGTGCTAGCCCCTTTGGTGTGGGAGCAGTGGCTGGACGTTTTGAATTTCGGAGCTGGGCTCTGGCTGTGCCGAGAAGGAACGTCCCCACTGTGCTGTGGCTAGGAAGCTCAGAGCGCCAGTGCTTGTGGGGCTGTGGAAGGGCTGCCTAGGGCAGGTGCTGGCCAGCAAGAGCTTTCAGTGCTAGCCCCTTTGGTGTGGGAGCAGTGGCTGGACGTTTTGAATTTCGGAGCTGGGCTGTGGCTGTGCCGAGAAGGAACGTCCCCACTGTGCTGTGGCTAGGAAGCTCAGAGCGCCAGTGCTTGTGGGGCTGTGGAAGGGCTGCCTAGGGCAGGTGCTGGCCAGCAAGAGCTTTCAGTGCTAGCCCCTTTGGTGTGGGAGCAGTGGCTGGACGTTTTGAATTTCGGATCTGGGCTGTGGCTGTGCTGAGAAGGAACGTCCCCACTGTGCTGTGGCTAGGAAGCTCAGAGCGCCAGTGCTTGTGGGGCTGTGGAAGGGCTGCCTAGGGCAGGTGCTGGCCAGCAAGAGCTTTCAGTGCTAGCCCCTTTGGTGTGGGAGCAGTGGCTGGACGTTTTGAATTTCGGAGCTGGGCTCTGGCTGTGCTGAGAAGGAACGTCTGTGCTGTGCTGTGGCTAGGAAGCTCAGAGCGCCAGTGCTTGTGGGGCTGTGGAAGGGCTGCCTAGGGCAGGTGCTGGCCAGCAAGAGCTTTCAGTGCTAGCCCCTTTGGTGTGGGAGCAGTGGCTGGACGTTTTGAATTTCGGAGCTGGGCTGTGGCTGTGCTGAGAAGGAACGTCCCCACTGTGCTGTGGCTAGGAAGCTCAGAGCGCCAGTGCTTGTGGGGCTGTGGAAGGGCTGCCTAGGGCAGGTGATGGCCAGCAAGAGTTTTCAGTGCTAGCCCCTTTGGTGTGGGAGCAGTGGCTGGACGTTTTGAATTTCGGAGCTGGGCTGTGGCTGTGCTGAGAAGGAACGTCCCCACTGTGCTGTGGCTAGGAAGCTCAGAGCGCCAGTGCTTGTGGGGCTGTGGAAGGGCTGCCTAGGGCAGGTGATGGCCAGCAAGAGCTTTCAGTGCTAGCCCCTTTGGTGTGGGAGCAGTGGCTGGACGTTTTGAATTTCGGAGCTGGGCTCTGGCTGTGCTGAGAAGGAACGTCCCCACTGTGCTGTGGCTAGGAAGCTCAGAGCGCCAGTGCTTGTGGGGCTGTGGAAGGGCTGCCTAGGGCAGGTGATGGCCAGCAAGAGCTTTCAGTGCTAGCCCCTTTGGTGTGGGAGCAGTGGCTGGACGTTTTGAATTTCGGAGCTGGGCTGTGGCTGTGCCGAGAAGGAACGTCCCCACTGTGCTGTGGCTAGGAAGCTCAGAGCGCCAGTGCTTGTGGGGCTGTGGAAGGGCTGCCTAGGGCAGGTGATGGCCAGCAAGAGCTTTCAGTGCTAGCCCCTTTGGTGTGGGAGCAGTGGCTGGACGTTTTGAATTTCGGAGCTGGGCTGTGGCTGTGCCGAGAAGGAACGTCTGTGCTGTGCTGTGGCTAGGAAGCTCAGAGCGCCAGTGCTTGTGGGGCTGTGGAAGGGCTGCCTAGGGCAGGTGCTGGCCAGCAAGAGCTTTCAGTGCTAGCCCCTTTGGTGTGGGAGCAGTGGCTGGACGTTTTGAATTTCGGAGCTGGGCTGTGGCTGTGCCGAGAAGGAACGTCCCCACTGTGCTGTGGCTAGGAAGCTCAGAGCGCCAGTGCTTGTGGGGCTGTGGAAGGGCTGCCTAGGGCAGGTGATGGCCAGCAAGAGCTTTCAGTGCTAGCCCCTTTGGTGTGGGAGCAGTGGCTGGACGTTTTGAATTTCGGATCTGGGCTGTGGCTGTGCCGAGAAGGAACGTCCCCACTGTGCTGTGGCTAGGAAGCTCAGAGCGCCAGTGCTTGTGGGGCTGTGGAAGGGCTGCCTAGGGCAGGTGCTGGCCAGCAAGAGCTTTCAGTGCTAGCCCCTTTGGTGTGGGAGCAGTGGCTGGACGTTTTGAATTTCGGAGCTGGGCTGTGGCTGTGCCGAGAAGGAACGTCCCCACTGTGCTGTGGCTAGGAAGCTCAGAGCGCCAGTGCTTGTGGGGCTGTGGAAGGGCTGCCTAGGGCAGGTGATGGCCAGCAAGAGCTTTCAGTGCTAGCCCCTTTGGTGTGGGAGCAGTGGCTGGACGTTTTGAATTTCGGGGCTGGGCTGTGGCTGTGCCGAGAAGGAACGTCCCCACTGTGCTGTGGCTAGGAAGCTCAGAGCGCCAGTGCTTGTGGGGCTGTGGAAGGGCTGCCTAGGGAAGGTGATGGCCAGCAAGAGCTTTCAGTGCTAGCCCCTTTGGTGTGGGAGCAGTGGCTGGACGTTTTGAATTTCGGAGCTGGGCTGTGGCTGTGCCGAGAAGGAAAGTCCCCACTGTGCTGTGGCTAGGAAGCTCAGAGCGCCAGTGCTTGTGGGGCTGTGGAAGGGCTGCCTAGGGCAGGTGATGGCCAGCAAGAGCTTTCAGTGCTAGCCCCTTTGGTGTGGGAGCAGTGGCTGGACGTTTTGAATTTCGGAGCTGGGCTGTGGCTGTGCTGAGAAGGAACGTCCCCACTGTGCTGTGGCTAGGAAGCTCAGAGCGCCAGTGCTTGTGGGGCTGTGGAAGGGCTGCCTAGGGCAGGTGATGGCCAGCAAGAGCTTTCAGTGCTAGCCCCTTTGGTGTGGGAGCAGTGGCTGGACGTTTTGAATTTCAGAGCTGGGCTGTGGCTGTGCTGAGAAGGAACGTCTGTGCTGTGCTGTGGCTAGGAAGCTCAGAGCGCCAGTGCTTGTGGGGCTGTGGAAGGGCTGCCTAGGGCAGGTGCTGGCCAGCAAGAGCTTTCAGTGCTAGCCCCTTTGGTGTGGGAGCAGTGGCTGGACGTTTTGAATTTCGGAGCTGGGCTGTGGCTGTGCCGAGAAGGAAAGTCCCCACTGTGCTGTGGTTAGGAAGCTCAGAGCGCCAGTGCTTGTGGGGCTGTGGAAGGGCTGCCTAGGGCAGGTGCTGGCCAGCAAGAGCTTTCAGTGCTAGCCCCTTTGGTGTGGGAGCAGTGGCTGGACGTTTTGAATTTCGGAGCTGGGCTGTGGCTGTGCCGAGAAGGAACGTCTGTGCTGTGCTGTGGCTAGGAAGCTCAGAGCGCCAGTGCTTGTGGGGCTGTGGAAGGGCTGCCTAGGGCAGGTGATGGCCAGCAAGAGCTTTCAGTGCTAGCCCCTTTGGTGTAGGAGCAGTGGCTGGACGTTTTGTATTTCGGAGCTGGGCTGTGGCTGTGCCGAGAAGGAACGTCCCCACTGTGCTGTGGCTAGGAAGCTCAGAGCGCCAGTGCTTGTGGGGCTGTGGAAGGGCTGCCTAGGGAAGGTGATGGCCAGCAAGAGCTTTCAGTGCTAGCCCCTTTGGTGTGGGAGCAGTGGCTGGACGTTTTGAATTTTGGAGCTGGGCTCTGGCTGTGCTGAGAAGGAACGTCTGTGCTGTGCTGTGGCTAGGAAGCTCAGAGCGCCAGTGCTTGTGGGGCTGTGGAAGGGCTGCCTAGGGCAGGTGCTGGCCAGCAAGAGCTTTCAGTGCTAGCCCCTTTGGTGTGGGAGCAGTGGCTGGACGTTTTGAATTTCGGAGCTGGGCTGTGGCTGTGCTGAGAAGGAACGTCCCCACTGTGCTGTGGCTAGGAAGCTCAGAGCGCCAGTGCTTGTGGGGCTGTGGAAGGGCAGCCTAGGGCAGGTGATGGCCAGCAAGAGCTTTCAGTGCTAGCCCCTTTGGTGTGGGAGCAGTGGCTGGACGTTTTGAATTTCGGAGCTGGGCTGTGGCTGTGCCGAGAAGGAACGTCCCCACTGTGCTGTGGCTAGGAAGCTCAGAGCGCCAGTGCTTGTGGGGCTGTGGAAGGGCTGCCTAGGGCAGGTGATGGCCAGCAAGAGCTTTCAGTGCTAGCCCCTTTGGTGTGGGAGCAGTGGCTGGACGTTTTGAATTTCGGAGCTGGGCTGTGGCTGTGCTGAGAAGGAACGTCCCCACTGTGCTGTGGCTAGGAAGCTCAGAGCGCCAGTGCTTGTGGGGCTGTGGAAGGGCTGCCTAGGGCAGGTGCTGGCCAGCAAGAGCTTTCAGTGCTAGCCCCTTTGGTGTGGGAGCAGTGGCTGGACGTTTTGAATTTCGGGGCTGGGCTGTGGCTGTGCTGAGAAGGAACGTCCCCACTGTGCTGTGGCTAGGAAGCTCAGAGCGCCAGTGCTTGTGGGGCTGTGGAAGGGCTGCCTAGGGCAGGTGATGGCCAGCAAGAGCTTTCAGTGCTAGCCCCTTTGGTGTGGGAGCAGTGGCTGGACGTTTTGAATTTCGGAGCTGGGCTGTGGCTGTGCCGAGAAGGAACGTCCCCACTGTGCTGTGGCTAGGAAGCTCAGAGCGCCAGTGCTTGTGGGGCTGTGGAAGGGCTGCCTAGGGCAGGTGCTGGCCAGCAAGAGCTTTCAGTGCTAGCCCCTTTGGTGTGGGAGCAGTGGCTGGACGTTTTGAATTTCGGAGCTGGGCTGTGGCTGTGCCGAGAAGGAACGTCCCCACTGTGCTGTGGCTAGGAAGCTCAGAGCGCCAGTGCTTGTGGGGCTGTGGAAGGGCTGCCTAGGCCAGGTGATGGCCAGCAAGAGCTTTCAGTGCTAGCCCCTTTGGTGTGGGAGCAGTGGCTGGACGTTTTGAATTTCGGAGCTGGGCTGTGGCTGTGCCGAGAAGGAACGTCCCCACTGTGCTGTGGCTAGGAAGCTCAGAGCGCCAGTGCTTGTGGGGCTGTGGAAGGGCTGCCTAGGGCAGGTGATGGCCAGCAAGAGCTTTCAGTGCTAGCCCCTTTGGTGTGGGAGCAGTGGCTGGACGTTTTGAATTTCGGAGCTGGGCTGTGGCTGTGCCGAGAAGGAACGTCCCCACTGTGCTGTGGCTAGGAAGCTCAGAGCGCCAGTGCTTGTGGGGCTGTGGAAGGGCTGCCTAGGGCAGGTGCTGGCCAGCAAGAGCTTTCAGTGCTAGCCCCTTTGGTGTGGGAGCAGTGGCTGGACGTTTTGAATTTCGGATCTGGGCTGTGGCTGTGCTGAGAAGGAACGTTCCCACTGTGCTGTGGCTAGGAAGCTCAGAGCGCCAGTGCTTGTGGGGCTGTGGAAGGGCTGCCTAGGGCAGGTGATGGCCAGCAAGAGCTTTCAGTGCTAGCCCCTTTGGTGTGGGAGCAGTGGCTGGACGTTTTGAATTTCGGATCTGGGCTGTGGCTGTGCTGAGAAGGAACGTCCCCACTGTGCTGTGGCTAGGAAGCTCAGAGCGCCAGTGCTTGTGGGGCTGTGGAAGGGCTGCCTAGGGCAGGTGCTGGCCAGCAAGAGCTTTCAGTGCTAGCCCCTTTGGTGTGGGAGCAGTGGCTGGACGTTTTGAATTTCGGATCTGGGCTGTGGCTGTGCTGAGAAGGAACGTCCCCACTGTGCTGTGGCTAGGAAGCTCAGAGCGCCAGTGCTTGTGGGGCTGTGGAAGGGCTGCCTAGGGCAGGTGCTGGCCAGCAAGAGCTTTCAGTGCTAGCCCCTTTGGTGTGGGAGCAGTGGCTGGACGTTTTGAATTTCGGATCTGGGCTGTGGCTGTGCTGAGAAGGAACGTCCCCACTGTGCTGTGGCTAGGAAGCTCAGAGCGCCAGTGCTTGTGGGGCTGTGGAAGGGCTGCCTAGGGCAGGTGATGGCCAGCAAGAGCTTTCAGTGCTAGCCCCTTTGGTGTGGGAGCAGTGGCTGGACGTTTTGAATTTCGGGGCTGGGCTGTGGCTGTGCCGAGAAGGAACGTCCCCACTGTGCTGTGGCTAGGAAGCTCAGAGCGCCAGTGCTTGTGGGGCTGTGGAAGGGCTGCCTAGGGCAGGTGATGGCCAGCAAGAGCTTTCAGTGCTAGCCCCTTTGGTGTGGGAGCAGTGGCTGGACGTTTTGAATTTCGGAGCTGGGCTGTGGCTGTGCCGAGAAGGAACGTCCCCACTGTGCTGTGGCTAGGAAGCTCAGAGCGCCAGTGCTTGTGGGGCTGTGGAAGGGCTGCCTAGGGCAGGTGATGGCCAGCAAGAGCTTTCAGTGCTAGCCCCTTTGGTGTGGGAGCAGTGGCTGGACGTTTTGAATTTCGGAGCTGGGCTGTGGCTGTGCTGAGAAGGAACGTCCCCACTGTGCTGTGGCTAGGAAGCTCAGAGCGCCAGTGCTTGTGGGGCTGTGGAAGGGCTGCCTAGGGCAGGTGATGGCCAGCAAGAGCTTTCAGTGCTAGCCCCTTTGGTGTGGGAGCAGTGGCTGGACGTTTTGAATTTCGGATCTGGGCTGTGGCTGTGCCGAGAAGGAACGTCCCCACTGTGCTGTGGCTAGGAAGCTCAGAGCGCCAGTGCTTGTGGGGCTGTGGAAGGGCTGCCTAGGGCAGGTGCTGGCCAGCAAGAGCTTTCAGTGCTAGCCCCTTTGGTGTGGGAGCAGTGGCTGGACGTTTTGAATTTCGGAGCTGGGCTGTGGCTGTGCCGAGAAGGAACGTCCCCACTGTGCTGTGGCTAGGAAGCTCAGAGCGCCAGTGCTTGTGGGGCTGTGGAAGGGCTGCCTAGGGCAGGTGCTGGCCAGCAAGAGCTTTCAGTGCTAGCCCCTTTGGTGTGGGAGCAGTGGCTGGACGTTTTGAATTTCGGATCTGGGCTGTGGCTGTGCTGAGAAGGAACGTCCCCACTGTGCTGTGGCTAGGAAGCTCAGAGCGCCAGTGCTTGTGGGGCTGTGGAAGGGCTGCCTAGGGCAGGTGATGGCCAGCAAGAGCTTTCAGTGCTAGCCCCTTTGGTGTGGGAGCAGTGGCTGGACGTTTTGAATTTCGGAGCTGGGCTGTGGCTGTGCTGAGAAGGAACGTCTGTGCTGTGCTGTGGCTAGGAAGCTCAGAGCGCCAGTGCTTGTGGGGCTGTGGAAGGGCTGCCTAGGGCAGGTGCTGGCCAGCAAGAGCTTTCAGTGCTAGCCCCTTTGGTGTGGGAGCAGTGGCTGGACGTTTTGAATTTCGGATCTGGGCTGTGGCTGTGCTGAGAAGGAACGTCCCCACTGTGCTGTGGCTAGGAAGCTCAGAGCGCCAGTGCTTGTGGGGCTGTGGAAGGGCTGCCTAGGGCAGGTGATGGCCAGCAAGAGTTTTCAGTGCTAGCCCCTTTGGTGTGGGAGCAGTGGCTGGACGTTTTGAATTTCGGAGCTGGGCTGTGGCTGTGCCGAGAAGGAACGTCCCCACTGTGCTGTGGCTAGGAAGCTCAGAGCGCCAGTGCTTGTGGGGCTGTGGAAGGGCTGCCTAGGGCAGGTGCTGGCCAGCAAGAGCTTTCAGTGCTAGCCCCTTTGGTGTGGGAGCAGTGGCTGGACGTTTTGAATTTCGGAGCTGGGCTGTGGCTGTGCTGAGAAGGAACGTCCCCACTGTGCTGTGGCTAGGAAGCTCAGAGCGCCAGTGCTTGTGGGGCTGTGGAAGGGCTGCCTAGGGCAGGTGATGGCCAGCAAGAGCTTTCAGTGCTAGCCCCTTTGGTGTGGGAGCAGTGGCTGGACGTTTTGAATTTCGGAGCTGGGCTCTGGCTGTGCTGAGAAGGAACGTCCCCACTGTGCTGTGGCTAGGAAGCTCAGAGCGCCAGTGCTTGTGGGGCTGTGGAAGGGCTGCCTAGGGCAGGTGCTGGCCAGCAAGAGCTTTCAGTGCTAGCCCCTTTGGTGTGGGAGCAGTGGCTGGACGTTTTGAATTTCGGAGCTCGGCTGTGGCTGTGCCGAGAAGGAACGTCCCCACTGTGCTGTGGCTAGGAAGCTCAGAGCGCCAGTGCTTGTGGGGCTGTGGAAGGGCTGCCTAGGGCAGGTGATGGCCAGCAAGAGCTTTCAGTGCTAGCCCCTTTGGTGTGGGAGCAGTGGCTGGACGTTTTGAATTTCGGAGCTGGGCTCTGGCTGTGCTGAGAAGGAACGTCCCCACTGTGCTGTGGCTAGGAAGCTCAGAGCGCCAGTGCTTGTGGGGCTGTGGAAGGGCTGCCTAGGGCAGGTGCTGGCCAGCAAGAGCTTTCAGTGCTAGCCCCTTTGGTGTGGGAGCAGTGGCTGGACGTTTTGAATTTCGGAGCTCGGCTGTGGCTGTGCCGAGAAGGAACGTCCCCACTGTGCTGTGGCTAGGAAGCTCAGAGCGCCAGTGCTTGTGGGGCTGTGGAAGGGCTGCCTAGGGCAGGTGATGGCCAGCAAGAGCTTTCAGTGCTAGCCCCTTTGGTGTGGGAGCAGTGGCTGGACGTTTTGAATTTCGGAGCTGGGCTCTGGCTGTGCCGAGAAGGAACGTCTGTGCTGTGCTGTGGCTAGGAAGCTCAGAGCGCCAGTGCTTGTGGGGCTGTGGAAGGGCTGCCTAGGGCAGGTGCTGGCCAGCAAGAGCTTTCAGTGCTAGCCCCTTTGGTGTGGGAGCAGTGGCTGGACGTTTTGAATTTCGGAGCTGGGCTGTGGCTGTGCCGAGAAGGAACGTCCCCACTGTGCTGTGGCTAGGAAGCTCAGAGCGCCAGTGCTTGTGGGGCTGTGGAAGGGCTGCCTAGGGCAGGTGATGGCCAGCAAGAGCTTTCAGTGCTAGCCCCTTTGGTGTGGGAGCAGTGGCTGGACGTTTTGAATTTCGGATCTGGGCTGTGGCTGTGCCGAGAAGGAACGTCCCCACTGTGCTGTGGCTAGGAAGCTCAGAGCGCCAGTGCTTGTGGGGCTGTGGAAGGGCTGCCTAGGGCAGGTGATGGCCAGCAAGAGCTTTCAGTGCTAGCCCCTTTGGTGTGGGAGCAGTGGCTGGACGTTTTGAATTTCGGAGCTGGGCTGTGGCTGTGCCGAGAAGGAACGTCCCCACTGTGCTGTGGCTAGGAAGCTCAGAGCGCCAGTGCTTGTGGGGCTGTGGAAGGGCTGCCTAGGGCAGGTGATGGCCAGCAAGAGCTTTCAGTGCTAGCCCCTTTGGTGTGGGAGCAGTGGCTGGACGTTTTGAATTTCGGGGCTGGGCTGTGGCTGTGCCGAGAAGGAACGTCCCCACTGTGCTGTGGCTAGGAAGCTCAGAGCGCCAGTGCTTGTGGGGCTGTGGAAGGGCTGCCTAGGGAAGGTGATGGCCAGCAAGAGCTTTCAGTGCTAGCCCCTTTGGTGTGGGAGCAGTGGCTGGACGTTTTGAATTTCGGAGCTGGGCTGTGGCTGTGCCGAGAAGGAACGTCCCCACTGTGCTGTGGCTAGGAAGCTCAGAGCGCCAGTGCTTGTGGGGCTGTGGAAGGGCTGCCTAGGGCAGGTGATGGCCAGCAAGAGCTTTCAGTGCTAGCCCCTTTGGTGTGGGAGCAGTGGCTGGACGTTTTGAATTTCGGAGCTGGGCTGTGGCTGTGCTGAGAAGGAACGTCCCCACTGTGCTGTGGCTAGGAAGCTCAGAGCGCCAGTGCTTGTGGGGCTGTGGAAGGGCTGCCTAGGGCAGGTGATGGCCAGCAAGAGCTTTCAGTGCTAGCCCCTTTGGTGTGGGAGCAGTGGCTGGACGTTTTGAATTTCAGAGCTGGGCTGTGGCTGTGCTGAGAAGGAACGTCTGTGCTGTGCTGTGGCTAGGAAGCTCAGAGCGCCAGTGCTTGTGGGGCTGTGGAAGGGCTGCCTAGGGCAGGTGATGGCCAGCAAGAGCTTTCAGTGCTAGCCCCTTTGGTGTGGGAGCAGTGGCTGGACGTTTTGAATTTCTGAGCTGGGCTGTGGCTGTGCCGAGAAGGAAAGTCCCCACTGTGCTGTGGTTAGGAAGCTCAGAGCGCCAGTGCTTGTGGGGCTGTGGAAGGGCTGCCTAGGGCAGGTGCTGGCCAGCAAGAGCTTTCAGTGCTAGCCCCTTTGGTGTGGGAGCAGTGGCTGGACGTTTTGAATTTCGGAGCTGGGCTCTGCCTGTGCTGAGAAGGAACGTCTGTGCTGTGCTGTGGCTAGGAAGCTCAGAGCGCCAGTGCTTGTGGGGCTGTGGAAGGGCTGCCTAGGGCAGGTGATGGCCAGCAAGAGCTTTCAGTGCTAGCCCCTTTGGTGTGGGAGCAGTGGCTGGACGTTTTGAATTTCGGAGCTGGGCTGTGGCTGTGCTGAGAAGGAAGGTCCCCACTGTGCTGTGGCTAGGAAGCTCAGAGCGCCAGTGCTTGTGGGGCTGTGGAAGGGCTGCCTAGGGCAGGTGATGGCCAGCAAGAGCTTTCAGTGCTAGCCCCTTTGGTGTAGGAGCAGTGGCTGGACGTTTTGAATTTCGGAGCTGGGCTGTGGCTGTGCCGAGAAGGAACGTCCCCACTGTGCTGTGGCTAGGAAGCTCAGAGCGCCAGTGCTTGTGGGGCTGTGGAAGGGCTGCCTAGGGAAGGTGATGGCCAGCAAGAGCTTTCAGTGCTAGCCCCTTTGGTGTGGGAGCAGTGGCTGGACGTTTTGAATTTTGGAGCTGGGCTCTGGCTGTGCTGAGAAGGAACGTCTGTGCTGTGCTGTGGCTAGGAAGCTCAGAGCGCCAGTGCTTGTGGGGCTGTGGAAGGGCTGCCTAGGGCAGGTGCTGGCCAGCAAGAGCTTTCAGTGCTAGCCCCTTTGGTGTGGGAGCAGTGGCTGGACGTTTTGAATTTTGGAGCTGGGCTGTGGCTGTGCCGAGAAGGAACGTCCCCACTGTGCTGTGGCTAGGAAGCTCAGAGCGCCAGTGCTTGTGGGGCTGTGGAAGGGCTGCCTAGGGAAGGTGATGGCCAGCAAGAGCTTTCAGTGCTAGCCCCTTTGGTGTGGGAGCAGTGGCTGGACGTTTTGAATTTTGGAGCTGGGCTCTGGCTGTGCTGAGAAGGAACGTCTGTGCTGTGCTGTGGCTAGGAAGCTCAGAGCGCCAGTGCTTGTGGGGCTGTGGAAGGGCTGCCTAGGGCAGGTGCTGGCCAGCAAGAGCTTTCAGTGCTAGCCCCTTTGGTGTGGGAGCAGTGGCTGGACGTTTTGAATTTCGGATCTGGGCTGTGGCTGTGCTGAGAAGGAACGTCCCCACTGTGCTGTGGCTAGGAAGCTCAGAGCGCCAGTGCTTGTGGGGCTGTGGAAGGGCTGCCTAGGGCAGGTGATGGCCAGCAAGAGTTTTCAGTGCTAGCCCCTTTGGTGTGGGAGCAGTGGCTGGACGTTTTGAATTTCGGAGCTGGGCTGTGGCTGTGCCGAGAAGGAACGTCCCCACTGTGCTGTGGCTAGGAAGCTCAGAGCGCCAGTGCTTGTGGGGCTGTGGAAGGGCTGCCTAGGGCAGGTGCTGGCCAGCAAGAGCTTTCAGTGCTAGCCCCTTTGGTGTGGGAGCAGTGGCTGGACGTTTTGAATTTCGGAGCTGGGCTGTGGCTGTGCTGAGAAGGAACGTCCCCACTGTGCTGTGGCTAGGAAGCTCAGAGCGCCAGTGCTTGTGGGGCTGTGGAAGGGCTGCCTAGGGCAGGTGATGGCCAGCAAGAGCTTTCAGTGCTAGCCCCTTTGGTGTGGGAGCAGTGGCTGGACGTTTTGAATTTCGGAGCTGGGCTCTGGCTGTGCTGAGAAGGAACGTCCCCACTGTGCTGTGGCTAGGAAGCTCAGAGCGCCAGTGCTTGTGGGGCTGTGGAAGGGCTGCCTAGGGCAGGTGCTGGCCAGCAAGAGCTTTCAGTGCTAGCCCCTTTGGTGTGGGAGCAGTGGCTGGACGTTTTGAATTTCGGAGCTCGGCTGTGGCTGTGCCGAGAAGGAACGTCCCCACTGTGCTGTGGCTAGGAAGCTCAGAGCGCCAGTGCTTGTGGGGCTGTGGAAGGGCTGCCTAGGGCAGGTGATGGCCAGCAAGAGCTTTCAGTGCTAGCCCCTTTGGTGTGGGAGCAGTGGCTGGACGTTTTGAATTTCGGAGCTGGGCTCTGGCTGTGCCGAGAAGGAACGTCTCTGCTGTGCTGTGGCTAGGAAGCTCAGAGCGCCAGTGCTTGTGGGGCTGTGGAAGGGCTGCCTAGGGCAGGTGCTGGCCAGCAAGAGCTTTCAGTGCTAGCCCCTTTGGTGTGGGAGCAGTGGCTGGACGTTTTGAATTTCGGAGCTGGGCTGTGGCTGTGCCGAGAAGGAACGTCCCCACTGTGCTGTGGCTAGGAAGCTCAGAGCGCCAGTGCTTGTGGGGCTGTGGAAGGGCTGCCTAGGGCAGGTGATGGCCAGCAAGAGCTTTCAGTGCTAGCCCCTTTGGTGTGGGAGCAGTGGCTGGACGTTTTGAATTTCGGAGCTGGGCTGTGGCTGTGCCGAGAAGGAACGTCCCCACTGTGCTGTGGCTAGGAAGCTCAGAGCGCCAGTGCTTGTGGGGCTGTGGAAGGGCTGCCTAGGGCAGGTGATGGCCAGCAAGAGCTTTCAGTGCTAGCCCCTTTGGTGTGGGAGCAGTGGCTGGACGTTTTGAATTTCGGAGCTGGGCTGTGGCTGTGCCGAGAAGGAACGTCCCCACTGTGCTGTGGCTAGGAAGCTCAGAGCGCCAGTGCTTGTGGGGCTGTGGAAGGGCTGCCTAGGGCAGGTGATGGCCAGCAAGAGCTTTCAGTGCTAGCCCCTTTGGTGTGGGAGCAGTGGCTGGACGTTTTGAATTTCGGGGCTGGGCTGTGGCTGTGCCGAGAAGGAACGTCCCCACTGTGCTGTGGCTAGGAAGCTCAGAGCGCCAGTGCTTGTGGGGCTGTGGAAGGGCTGCCTAGGGAAGGTGATGGCCAGCAAGAGCTTTCAGTGCTAGCCCCTTTGGTGTGGGAGCAGTGGCTGGACGTTTTGAATTTCGGAGCTGGGCTGTGGCTGTGCCGAGAAGGAACGTCCCCACTGTGCTGTGGCTAGGAAGCTCAGAGCGCCAGTGCTTGTGGGGCTGTGGAAGGGCTGCCTAGGGCAGGTGATGGCCAGCAAGAGCTTTCAGTGCTAGCCCCTTTGGTGTGGGAGCAGTGGCTGGACGTTTTGAATTTCGGAGGTGGGCTGTGGCTGTGCTGAGAAGGAACGTCCCCACTGTGCTGTGGCTAGGAAGCTCAGAGCGCCAGTGCTTGTGGGGCTGTGGAAGGGCTGCCTAGGCCAGGTGATGGCCAGCAAGAGCTTTCAGTGCTAGCCCCTTTGGTGTGGGAGCAGTGGCTGGACGTTTTGAATTTCGGAGCTGGGCTGTGGCTGTGCTGAGAAGGAACGTCTGTGCTGTGCTGTGGCTAGGAAGCTCAGAGCGCCAGTGCTTGTGGGGCTGTGGAAGGGCTGCCTAGGGCAGGTGATGGCCAGCAAGAGCTTTCAGTGCTAGCCCCTTTGGTGTGGGAGCAGTGGCTGGACGTTTTGAATTTCTGAGCTGGGCTGTGGCTGTGCCGAGAAGGAAAGTCCCCACTGTGCTGTGGTTAGGAAGCTCAGAGCGCCAGTGCTTGTGGGGCTGTGGAAGGGCTGCCTAGGGCAGGTGCTGGCCAGCAAGAGCTTTCAGTGCTAGCCCCTTTGGTGTGGGAGCAGTGGCTGGACGTTTTGAATTTTGGAGCTGGGCTCTGGCTGTGCTGAGAAGGAACGTCTGTGCTGTGCTGTGGCTAGGAAGCTCAGAGCGCCAGTGCTTGTGGGGCTGTGGAAGGGCTGCCTAGGGCAGGTGCTGGCCAGCAAGAGCTTTCAGTGCTAGCCCCTTTGGTGTGGGAGCAGTGGCTGGACGTTTTGAATTTTGGAGCTGGGCTGTGGCTGTGCCGAGAAGGAACGTCCCCACTGTGCTGTGGCTAGGAAGCTCAGAGCGCCAGTGCTTGTGGGGCTGTGGAAGGGCTGCCTAGGGCAGGTGCTGGCCAGCAAGAGCTTTCAGTGCTAGCCCCTTTGGTGTGGGAGCAGTGGCTGGACGTTTTGAATTTCGGGGCTGGGCTGTGGCTGTGCTGAGAAGGAACGTCCCCACTGTGCTGTGGCTAGGAAGCTCAGAGCGCCAGTGCTTGTGGGGCTGTGGAAGGGCTGCCTAGGGCAGGTGATGGCCAGCAAGAGCTTTCAGTGCTAGCCCCTTTGGTGTGGGAGCAGTGGCTGGACGTTTCGAATTTCGGAGCTGGGCTGTGGCTGTGCTGAGAAGGAACGTCTGTGCTGTGCTGTGGCTAGGAAGCTCAGAGCGCCAGTGCTTGTGGGGCTGTGGAAGGGCTGCCTAGGGCAGGTGCTGGCCAGCAAGAGCTTTCAGTGCTAGCCCCTTTGGTGTGGGAGCAGTGGCTGGACGTTTTGAATTTGGGAGCTGGGCTGTGGCTGTGCTGAGAAGGAACGTCCCCACTGTGCTGTGGCTAGGAAGCTCAGAGCGCCAGTGCTTGTGGGGCTGTGGAAGGGCTGCCTAGGGCAGGTGATGGCCAGCAAGAGTTTTCAGTGCTAGCCCCTTTGGTGTGGGAGCAGTGGCTGGACGTTTTGAATTTCGGAGCTGGGCTGTGGCTGTGCTGAGAAGGAACGTCCCCACTGTGCTGTGGCTAGGAAGCTCAGAGCGCCAGTGCTTGTGGGGCTGTGGAAGGGCTGCCTAGGGCAGGTGATGGCCAGCAAGAGCTTTCAGTGCTAGCCCCTTTGGTGTGGGAGCAGTGGCTGGACGTTTTGAATTTCGGAGCTGGGCTCTGGCTGTGCTGAGAAGGAACGTCTGTGCTGTGCTGTGGCTAGGAAGCTCAGAGCGCCAGTGCTTGTGGGGCTGTGGAAGGGCTGCCTAGGGCAGGTGCTGGCCAGCAAGAGCTTTCAGTGCTAGCCCCTTTGGTGTGGGAGCAGTGGCTGGACGTTTTGAATTTCGGAGCTGGGCTGTGGCTGTGCTGAGAAGGAACGTCCCCACTGTGCTGTGGCTAGGAAGCTCAGAGCGCCAGTGCTTGTGGGGCTGTGGAAGGGCTGCCTAGGGCAGGTGATGGCCAGCAAGAGCTTTCAGTGCTAGCCCCTTTGGTGTGGGAGCAGTGGCTGGACGTTTTGAATTTCGGAGCTGGGCTGTGGCTGTGCTGAGAAGGAACGTCCCCACTGTGCTGTGGCTAGGAAGCTCAGAGCGCCAGTGCTTGTGGGGCTGTGGAAGGGCAGCCTAGGGCAGGTGATGGCCAGCAAGAGCTTTCAGTGCTAGCCCCTTTGGTGTGGGAGCAGTGGCTGGACGTTTTGAATTTCGGAGCTGGGCTGTGGCTGTGCCGAGAAGGAACGTCCCCACTGTGCTGTGGCTAGGAAGCTCAGAGCGCCAGTGCTTGTGGGGCTGTGGAAGGGCTGCCTAGGGCAGGTGATGGCCAGCAAGAGCTTTCAGTGCTAGCCCCTTTGGTGTGGGAGCAGTGGCTGGACGTTTTGAATTTCGGAGCTGGGCTGTGGCTGTGCTGAGAAGGAACGTCCCCACTGTGCTGTGGCTAGGAAGCTCAGAGCACCAGTGCTTGTGGGGCTGTGGAAGGGCTGCCTAGGGCAGGTGATGGCCAGCAAGAGTTTTCAGTGCTAGCCCCTTTGGTGTGGGAGCAGTGGCTGGACGTTTCGAATTTCGGAGCTGGGCTGTGGCTGTGCCGAGAAGGAACGTCCCCACTGTGCTGTGGCTAGGAAGCTCAGAGCGCCAGTGCTTGTGGGGCTGTGGAAGGGCTGCCTAGGGCAGGTGCTGGCCAGCAAGAGCTTTCAGTGCTAGCCCCTTTGGTGTGGGAGGAGTGGCTGGACGTTTTGAATTTCAGAACCTGGCTGTGGCTGTGCCGAGAAGGAACGTCCCCACTGTGCTGTGGCTAGGAAGCTCAGAGCGCCAGTGCTTGTGGGGCTGTGGAAGGGCTGCCTAGGGCAGGTGATGGCCAGCAAGAGCTTTAAGTGCTAGCCCCTTTGGTGTGGGAGCAGTGGCTGGACGTTTTGAATTTCGGAGCTGGGCTGTGGCTGTGCCGAGAAGGAACGTCTGTGCTGTGCTGTGGCTAGGAAGCTCAGAGCGCCAGTGCTTGTGGGGCTGTGGAAGGGCTGCCTAGGGCAGGTGCTGGCCAGCAAGAGCTTTCAGTGCTAGCCCCTTTGGTGTGGGAGCAGTGGCTGGACGTTTTGAATTTCGGAGCTGGGCTGTGGCTGTGCTGAGAAGGAACATCCCCACTGTGCTGTGGCTAGGAAGCTCAGAGCGCCAGTGCTTGTGGGGCTGTGGAAGGGCTGCCTAGGGCAGGTGATGGCCAGCAAGAGCTTTCAGTGCTAGCCCCTTTGGTGTGGGAGCAGTGGCTGGACGTTTTGAATTTCGGAGCTGGGCTGTGGCTGTGCCGAGAAGGAACGTCCCCACTGTGCTGTGGCTAGGAAGCTCAGAGCGCCAGTGCTTGTGGGGCTGTGGAAGGGCTGCCTAGGGCAGGTGATGGCCAGCAAGAGCTTTCAGTGCTAGCCCCTTTGGTGTGGGAGCAGTGGCTGGACGTTTTGAATTTCGGGGCTGGGCTGTGGCTGTGCCGAGAAGGAACGTCTGTGCTGTGCTGTGGCTAGGAAGCTCAGAGCGCCAGTGCTTGTGGGGCTGTGGAAGGGCTGCCTAGGGCAGGTGATGGCCAGCAAGAGCTTTCAGTGCTAGCCCCTTTGGTGTGGGAGCAGTGGCTGGACGTTTTGAATTTCGGAGCTGGGCTCTGGCTGTGCTGAGAAGGAACGTCCCCACTGTGCTGTGGCTAGGAAGCTCAGAGCGCCAGTGCTTGTGGGGCTGTGGAAGGGCTGCCTAGGGCAGGTGCTGGCCAGCAAGAGCTTTCAGTGCTAGCCCCTTTGGTGTGGGAGCAGTGGCTGGACGTTTTGAATTTCGGAGCTGGGCTGTGGCTGTGCCGAGAAGGAACGTCCCCACTGTGCTGTGGCTAGGAAGCTCAGAGCGCCAGTGCTTGTGGGGCTGTGGAAGGGCTGCCTAGGGCAGGTGATGGCCAGCAAGAGCTTTCAGTGCTAGTCCCTTTGGTGTGGGAGCAGTGGCTGGACGTTTTGAATTTCGGATCTGGGCTGTGGCTGTGCCGAGAAGGAACGTCCCCACTGTGCTGTGGCTAGGAAGCTCAGAGCGCCAGTGCTTGTGGGGCTGTGGAAGGGCTGCCTAGGGCAGGTGATGGCCAGCAAGAGCTTTCAGTGCTAGCCCCTTTGGTGTGGGAGGAGTGGCTGGACGTTTTGAATTTCAGAACCTGGCTGTGGCTGTGCCGAGAAGGAACGTCCCCACTGTGCTGTGGCTAGGAAGCTCAGAGCGCCAGTGCTTGTGGGGCTGTGGAAGGGCTGCCTAGGGAAGGTGATGGCCAGCAAGAGCTTTCAGTGCTAGCCCCTTTGGTGTGGGAGCAGTGGCTGGACGTTTTGAATTTCGGAGCTGGGCTGTGGCTGTGCTGAGAAGGAACGTCCCCACTGTGCTGTGGCTAGGAAGCTCAGAGCGCCAGTGCTTGTGGGGCTGTGGAAGGGCTGCCTAGGGCAGGTGCTGGCCAGCAAGAGCTTTCAGTGCTAGCCCCTTTGGTGTGGGAGCAGTGGCTGGACGTTTTGAATTTTGGAGCTGGGCTGTGGCTGTGCTGAGAAGGAACGTCCCCACTGTGCTGTGGCTAGGAAGCTCAGAGCGCCAGTGCTTGTGGGGCTGTGGAAGGGCTGCCTAGGGCAGGTGATGGCCAGCAAGAGCTTTCAGTGCTAGCCCCTTTGGTGTGGGAGCAGTGGCTGGACGTTTTGAATTTCGGAGCTGGGCTCTGGCTGTGCTGAGAAGGAACGTCTGTGCTGTGCTGTGGCTAGGAAGCTCAGAGCGCCAGTGCTTGTGGGGCTGTGGAAGGGCTGCCTAGGGCAGGTGATGGCCAGCAAGAGCTTTCAGTGCTAGCCCCTTTGGTGTGGGAGCAGTGGCTGGACGTTTTGAATTTCGGAGCTGGGCTGTGGCTGTGCTGAGAAGGAACGTCCCCACTGTGCTGTGGCTAGGAAGCTCAGAGCGCCAGTGCTTGTGGGGCTGTGGAAGGGCTGCCTAGGGCAGGTGATGGCCAGCAAGAGCTTTCAGTGCTAGCCCCTTTGGTGTGGGAGCAGTGGCTGGACGTTTTGAATTTCAGAGCTGAGCTCTGGCTGTGCTGAGAAGGAACGTCTGTGCTGTGCTGTGGCTAGGAAGCTCAGAGCGCCAGTGCTTGTGGGGCTGTGGAAGGGCTGCCTAGGGCAGGTGATGGCCAGCAAGAGCTTTCAGTGCTAGCCCCTTTGGTGTGGGAGCAGTGGCTGGACGTTTTGAATTTCGGAGCTGGGCTGTGGCTGTGCTGAGAAGGAACGTCCCCACTGTGCTGTGGCTAGGAAGCTCAGAGCGCCAGTGCTTGTGGGGCTGTGGAAGGGCTGCCTAGGGCAGGTGCTGGCCAGCAAGAGCTTTCAGTGCTAGCCCCTTTGGTGTGGGAGCAGTGGCTGGACGTTTTGAATTTTGGAGCTGGGCTGTGGCTGTGCTGAGAAGGAACGTCCCCACTGTGCTGTGGCTAGGAAGCTCAGAGCGCCAGTGCTTGTGGGGCTGTGGAAGGGCTGCCTAGGGCAGGTGATGGCCAGCAAGAGCTTTCAGTGCTAGCCCCTTTGGTGTGGGAGCAGTGGCTGGACGTTTTGAATTTCGGAGCTGGGCTCTGGCTGTGCTGAGAAGGAACGTCTGTGCTGTGCTGTGGCTAGGAAGCTCAGAGCGCCAGTGCTTGTGGGGCTGTGGAAGGGCTGCCTAGGGCAGGTGATGGCCAGCAAGAGCTTTCAGTGCTAGCCCCTTTGGTGTGGGAGCAGTGGCTGGACGTTTTGAATTTCGGAGCTGGGCTGTGGCTGTGCCGAGAAGGAACGTCCCCACTGTGCTGTGGCTAGGAAGCTCAGAGCGCCAGTGCTTGTGGGGCTGTGGAAGGGCTGCCTAGGGCAGGTGATGGCCAGCAAGAGCTTTCAGTGCTAGCCCCTTTGGTGTGGGAGCAGTGGCTGGACGTTTTGAATTTCAGAGCTGGGCTGTGGCTGTGCTGAGAAGGAACGTCTGTGCTGTGCTGTGGCTAGGAAGCTCAGAGCGCCAGTGCTTGTGGGGCTGTGGAAGGGCTGCCTAGGGCAGGTGATGGCCAGCAAGAGCTTTCAGTGCTAGCCCCTTTGGTGTGGGAGCAGTGGCTGGACGTTTTGAATTTCTGAGCTGCGCTGTGGCTGTGCCGAGAAGGAAAGTCCCCACTGTGCTGTGGCTAGGAAGCTCAGAGCGCCAGTGCTTGTGGGGCTGTGGAAGGGCTGCCTAGGGCAGGTGCTGGCCAGCAAGAGCTTTCAGTGCTAGTCCCTTTGGTGTGGGAGCAGTGGCTGGACGTTTTGAATTTCGGAGCTGGGCTGTGGCTGTGCTGAGAAGGAACGTCCCCACTGTGCTGTGGCTAGGAAGCTCAGAGCGCCAGTGCTTGTGGGGCTGTGGAAGGGCTGCCTAGGGCAGGTGATGGCCAGCAAGAGCTTTCAGTGCTAGCCCCTTTGGTGTGGGAGCAGTGGCTGGACGTTTTGAATTTCGGATCTGGGCTGTGGCTGTGCTGAGAAGGAACGTCCCCACTGTGCTGTGGCTAGGAAGCTCAGAGCGCCAGTGCTTGTGGGGCTGTGGAAGGGCTGCCTAGGGCAGGTGATGGCCAGCAAGAGCTTTCAGTGCTAGCCCCTTTGGTGTGGGATCAGTGGCTGGACGTTTCGAATTTCGGAGCTGGGCTGTGCTGAGAAGGAACGTCCCCACTGTGCTGTGGCTAGGAAGCTCAGAGCGCCAGTGCTTGTGGGGCTGTGGAAGGGCTGCCTAGGGCAGGTGATGGCCAGCAAGAGCTTTCAGTGCTAGCCCCTTTGGTGTGGGAGCAGTGGCTGGACGTTTTGAATTTCGGGGCTGGGCTGTGGCTGTGCCGAGAAGGAACGTCCCCACTGTGCTGTGGCTAGGAAGCTCAGAGCGCCAGTGCTTGTGGGGCTGTGGAAGGGCTGCCTAGGGCAGGTGATGGCCAGCAAGAGCTTTCAGTGCTAGTCCCTTTGGTGTGGGAGCAGTGGCTGGACGTTTTGAATTTCGGATCTGGGCTGTGGCTGTGCCGAGAAGGAACGTCCCCACTGTGCTGTGGCTAGGAAGCTCAGAGCGCCAGTGCTTGTGGGGCTGTGGAAGGGCTGCCTAGGGCAGGTGATGGCCAGCAAGAGCTTTCAGTGCTAGCCCCTTTGGTGTGGGAGGAGTGGCTGGACGTTTTGAATTTCAGAACCTGGCTGTGGCTGTGCCGAGAAGGAACGTCCCCACTGTGCTGTGGCTAGGAAGCTCAGAGCGCCAGTGCTTGTGGGGCTGTGGAAGGGCTGCCTAGGGAAGGTGATGGCCAGCAAGAGCTTTCAGTGCTAGCCCCTTTGGTGTGGGAGCAGTGGCTGGACGTTTTGAATTTCGGAGCTGGGCTGTGGCTGTGCTGAGAAGGAACGTCCCCACTGTGCTGTGGCTAGGAAGCTCAGAGCGCCAGTGCTTGTGGGGCTGTGGAAGGGCTGCCTAGGGCAGGTGCTGGCCAGCAAGAGCTTTCAGTGCTAGCCCCTTTGGTGTGGGAGCAGTGGCTGGACGTTTTGAATTTTGGAGCTGGGCTGTGGCTGTGCTGAGAAGGAACGTCCCCACTGTGCTGTGGCTAGGAAGCTCAGAGCGCCAGTGCTTGTGGGGCTGTGGAAGGGCTGCCTAGGGCAGGTGATGGCCAGCAAGAGCTTTCAGTGCTAGCCCCTTTGGTGTGGGAGCAGTGGCTGGACGTTTTGAATTTCGGAGCTGGGCTCTGGCTGTGCTGAGAAGGAACGTCTGTGCTGTGCTGTGGCTAGGAAGCTCAGAGCGCCAGTGCTTGTGGGGCTGTGGAAGGGCTGCCTAGGGCAGGTGATGGCCAGCAAGAGCTTTCAGTGCTAGCCCCTTTGGTGTGGGAGCAGTGGCTGGACGTTTTGAATTTCGGAGCTGGGCTGTGGCTGTGCTGAGAAGGAACGTCCCCACTGTGCTGTGGCTAGGAAGCTCAGAGCGCCAGTGCTTGTGGGGCTGTGGAAGGGCTGCCTAGGGCAGGTGCTGGCCAGCAAGAGCTTTCAGTGCTAGCCCCTTTGGTGTGGGAGCAGTGGCTGGACGTTTTGAATTTTGGAGCTGGGCTGTGGCTGTGCTGAGAAGGAACGTCCCCACTGTGCTGTGGCTAGGAAGCTCAGAGCGCCAGTGCTTGTGGGGCTGTGGAAGGGCTGCCTAGGGCAGGTGATGGCCAGCAAGAGCTTTCAGTGCTAGCCCCTTTGGTGTGGGAGCAGTGGCTGGACGTTTTGAATTTCGGAGCTGGGCTCTGGCTGTGCTGAGAAGGAACGTCTGTGCTGTGCTGTGGCTAGGAAGCTCAGAGCGCCAGTGCTTGTGGGGCTGTGGAAGGGCTGCCTAGGGCAGGTGATGGCCAGCAAGAGCTTTCAGTGCTAGCCCCTTTGGTGTGGGAGCAGTGGCTGGACGTTTTGAATTTCGGAGCTGGGCTGTGGCTGTGCCGAGAAGGAACGTCCCCACTGTGCTGTGGCTAGGAAGCTCAGAGCGCCAGTGCTTGTGGGGCTGTGGAAGGGCAGCCTAGGGCAGGTGATGGCCAGCAAGAGCTTTCAGTGCTAGCCCCTTTGGTGTGGGAGCAGTGGCTGGACGTTTTGAATTTCAGAGCTGGGCTGTGGCTGTGCTGAGAAGGAACGTCTGTGCTGTGCTGTGGCTAGGAAGCTCAGAGCGCCAGTGCTTGTGGGGCTGTGGAAGGGCTGCCTAGGGCAGGTGATGGCCAGCAAGAGCTTTCAGTGCTAGCCCCTTTGGTGTGGGAGCAGTGGCTGGACGTTTTGAATTTCTGAGCTGCGCTGTGGCTGTGCCGAGAAGGAAAGTCCCCACTGTGCTGTGGCTAGGAAGCTCAGAGCGCCAGTGCTTGTGGGGCTGTGGAAGGGCTGCCTAGGGCAGGTGCTGGCCAGCAAGAGCTTTCAGTGCTAGTCCCTTTGGTGTGGGAGCAGTGGCTGGACGTTTTGAATTTCGGATCTGGGCTGTGGCTGTGCTGAGAAGGAACGTCCCCACTGTGCTGTGGCTAGGAAGCTCAGAGCGCCAGTGCTTGTGGGGCTGTGGAAGGGCTGCCTAGGGCAGGTGATGGCCAGCAAGAGCTTTCAGTGCTAGCCCCTTTGGTGTGGGATCAGTGGCTGGACGTTTCGAATTTCGGAGCTGGGCTGTGCTGAGAAGGAACGTCCCCACTGTGCTGTGGCTAGGAAGCTCAGAGCGCCAGTGCTTGTGGGGCTGTGGAAGGGCTGCCTAGGGCAGGTGATGGCCAGCAAGAGCTTTCAGTGCTAGCCCCTTTGGTGTGGGAGCAGTGGCTGGACGTTTTGAATTTCGGAGCTGGGCTGTGGCTGTGCCGAGAAGGAACGTCCCCACTGTGCTGTGGCTAGGAAGCTCAGAGCGCCAGTGCTTGTGGGGCTGTGGAAGGGCTGCCTAGGGCAGGTGCTGGCCAGCAAGAGCTTTCAGTGCTAGCCCCTTTGGTGTGGGAGCAGTGGCTGGACGTTTTGAATTTCGGGGCTGGGCTGTGGCTGTGCCGAGAAGGAACGTCCCCACTGTGCTGTGGCTAGGAAGCTCAGAGCGCCAGTGCTTGTGGGGCTGTGGAAGGGCTGCCTAGGGCAGGTGATGGCCAGCAAGAGCTTTCAGTGCTAGTCCCTTTGGTGTGGGAGCAGTGGCTGGACGTTTTGAATTTCGGATCTGGGCTGTGGCTGTGCCGAGAAGGAACGTCCCCACTGTGCTGTGGCTAGGAAGCTCAGAGCGCCAGTGCTTGTGGGGCTGTGGAAGGGCTGCCTAGGGCAGGTGATGGCCAGCAAGAGCTTTCAGTGCTAGCCCCTTTGGTGTGGGAGGAGTGGCTGGACGTTTTGAATTTCAGAACCTGGCTGTGGCTGTGCCGAGAAGGAACGTCCCCACTGTGCTGTGGCTAGGAAGCTCAGAGCGCCAGTGCTTGTGGGGCTGTGGAAGGGCTGCCTAGGGAAGGTGATGGCCAGCAAGAGCTTTCAGTGCTAGTCCCTTTGGTGTGGGAGCAGTGGCTGGACGTTTTGAATTTCGGAGCTGGGCTGTGGCTGTGCTGAGAAGGAACGTCCCCACTGTGCTGTGGCTAGGAAGCTCAGAGCGCCAGTGCTTGTGGGGCTGTGGAAGGGCTGCCTAGGGCAGGTGCTGGCCAGCAAGAGCTTTCAGTGCTAGCCCCTTTGGTGTGGGAGCAGTGGCTGGACGTTTTGAATTTTGGAGCTGGGCTGTGGCTGTGCTGAGAAGGAACGTCCCCACTGTGCTGTGGCTAGGAAGCTCAGAGCGCCAGTGCTTGTGGGGCTGTGGAAGGGCTGCCTAGGGCAGGTGATGGCCAGCAAGAGCTTTCAGTGCTAGCCCCTTTGGTGTGGGAGCAGTGGCTGGACGTTTTGAATTTCGGAGCTGGGCTGTGGCTGTGCTGAGAAGGAACGTCCCCACTGTGCTGTGGCTAGGAAGCTCAGAGCGCCAGTGCTTGTGGGGCTGTGGAAGGGCTGCCTAGGGCAGGTGATGGCCAGCAAGAGCTTTCAGTGCTAGCCCCTTTGGTGTGGGAGCAGTGGCTGGACGTTTTGAATTTCAGAGCTGAGCTGTGGCTGTGCTGAGAAGGAACGTCTGTGCTGTGCTGTGGCTAGGAAGCTCAGAGCGCCAGTGCTTGTGGGGCTGTGGAAGGGCTGCCTAGGGCAGGTGATGGCCAGCAAGAGCTTTCAGTGCTAGCCCCTTTGGTGTGGGAGCAGTGGCTGGACGTTTTGAATTTCGGAGCTGGGCTGTGGCTGTGCTGAGAAGGAACGTCCCCACTGTGCTGTGGCTAGGAAGCTCAGAGCGCCAGTGCTTGTGGGGCTGTGGAAGGGCTGCCTAGGGCAGGTGCTGGCCAGCAAGAGCTTTCAGTGCTAGCCCCTTTGGTGTGGGAGCAGTGGCTGGACGTTTTGAATTTTGGAGCTGGGCTGTGGCTGTGCTGAGAAGGAACGTCCCCACTGTGCTGTGGCTAGGAAGCTCAGAGCGCCAGTGCTTGTGGGGCTGTGGAAGGGCTGCCTAGGGCAGGTGATGGCCAGCAAGAGCTTTCAGTGCTAGCCCCTTTGGTGTGGGAGCAGTGGCTGGACGTTTTGAATTTCGGAGCTGGGCTCTGGCTGTGCTGAGAAGGAACGTCTGTGCTGTGCTGTGGCTAGGAAGCTCAGAGCGCCAGTGCTTGTGGGGCTGTGGAAGGGCTGCCTAGGGCAGGTGATGGCCAGCAAGAGCTTTCAGTGCTAGCCCCTTTGGTGTGGGAGCAGTGGCTGGACGTTTTGAATTTCGGAGCTGGGCTGTGGCTGTGCCGAGAAGGAACGTCCCCACTGTGCTGTGGCTAGGAAGCTCAGAGCGCCAGTGCTTGTGGGGCTGTGGAAGGGCTGCCTAGGGCAGGTGATGGCCAGCAAGAGCTTTCAGTGCTAGCCCCTTTGGTGTGGGAGCAGTGGCTGGACGTTTTGAATTTCAGAGCTGGGCTGTGGCTGTGCTGAGAAGGAACGTCTGTGCTGTGCTGTGGCTAGGAAGCTCAGAGCGCCAGTGCTTGTGGGGCTGTGGAAGGGCTGCCTAGGGCAGGTGATGGCCAGCAAGAGCTTTCAGTGCTAGCCCCTTTGGTGTGGGAGCAGTGGCTGGACGTTTTGAATTTCTGAGCTGCGCTGTGGCTGTGCCGAGAAGGAAAGTCCCCACTGTGCTGTGGCTAGGAAGCTCAGAGCGCCAGTGCTTGTGGGGCTGTGGAAGGGCTGCCTAGGGCAGGTGCTGGCCAGCAAGAGCTTTCAGTGCTAGTCCCTTTGGTGTGGGAGCAGTGGCTGGACGTTTTGAATTTCGGAGCTTTGCTGTGGCTGTGCTGAGAAGGAACGTCCCCACTGTGCTGTGGCTAGGAAGCTCAGAGCGCCAGTGCTTGTGGGGCTGTGGAAGGGCTGCCTAGGGCAGGTGATGGCCAGCAAGAGCTTTCAGTGCTAGCCCCTTTGGTGTGGGAGCAGTGGCTGGACGTTTTGAATTTCGGAGCTGGGCTGTGGCTGTGCTGAGAAGGAACGTCCCCACTGTGCTGTGGCTAGGAAGCTCAGAGCGCCAGTGCTTGTGGGGCTGTGGAAGGGCTGCCTAGGGCAGGTGATGGCCAGCAAGAGCTTTCAGTGCTAGCCCCTTTGGTGTGGGATCAGTGGCTGGACGTTTCGAATTTCGGAGCTGGGCTGTGCTGAGAAGGAACGTCCCCACTGTGCTGTGGCTAGGAAGCTCAGAGCGCCAGTGCTTGTGGGGCTGTGGAAGGGCTGCCTAGGGCAGGTGATGGCCAGCAAGAGCTTTCAGTGCTAGCCCCTTTGGTGTGGGAGCAGTGGCTGGACGTTTTGAATTTCGGAGCTGGGCTGTGGCTGTGCCGAGAAGGAACGTCCCCACTGTGCTGTGGCTAGGAAGCTCAGAGCGCCAGTGCTTGTGGGGCTGTGGAAGGGCTGCCTAGGGCAGGTGATGGCCAGCAAGAGCTTTCAGTGCTAGCCCCTTTGGTGTGGGAGCAGTGGCTGGACGTTTTGAATTTCAGAGCTGGGCTGTGGCTGTGCTGAGAAGGAACGTCTGTGCTGTGCTGTGGCTAGGAAGCTCAGAGCGCCAGTGCTTGTGGGGCTGTGGAAGGGCTGCCTAGGGCAGGTGCTGGCCAGCAAGAGCTTTCAGTGCTAGCCCCTTTGGTGTGGGAGCAGTGGCTGGACGTTTTGAATTTCGGAGCTGGGCTGTGGCTGTGCTGAGAAGGAAGGTCCCCACTGTGCTGTGGCTAGGAAGCTCAGAGCGCCAGTGCTTGTGGGGCTGTGGAAGGGCTGCCTAGGGCAGGTGATGGCCAGCAAGAGCTTTCAGTGCTAGCCCCTTTGGTGTGGGAGCAGTGGCTGGACGTTTTGAATTTCGGAGCTGGGCTGTGGCTGTGCTGAGAAGGAACGTCTGTGCTGTGCTGTGGCTAGGAAGCTCAGAGCGCCAGTGCTTGTGGGGCTGTGGAAGGGCTGCCTAGGGAAGGTGCTGGCCAGCAAGAGCTTTCAGTGCTAGCCCCTTTGGTGTGGGAGCAGTGGCTGGACGTTTTGAATTTCGGAGCTGGGCTGTGGCTGTGCTGAGAAGGAACGTCCCCACTGTGCTGTGGCTAGGAAGCTCAGAGCGCCAGTGCTTGTGGGGCTGTGGAAGGGCAGCCTAGGGCAGGTGATGGCCAGCAAGAGCTTTCAGTGCTAGCCCCTTTGGTGTGGGAGCAGTGGCTGGACGTTTTGAATTTCGGAGCTGGGCTGTGGCTGTGCCGAGAAGGAACGTCCCCACTGTGCTGTGGCTAGGAAGCTCAGAGCGCCAGTGCTTGTGGGGCTGTGGAAGGGCTGCCTAGGGCAGGTGATGGCCAGCAAGAGCTTTCAGTGCTAGCCCCTTTGGTGTGGGAGCAGTGGCTGGACGTTTTGAATTTCGGAGCTGGGCTCTGGCTGTGCTGAGAAGGAACGTCCCCACTGTGCTGTGGCTAGGAAGCTCAGAGCGCCAGTGCTTGTGGGGCTGTGGAAGGGCTGCCTAGGGCAGGTGCTGGCCAGCAAGAGCTTTCAGTGCTAGCCCCTTTGGTGTGGGAGCAGTGGCTGGACGTTTTGAATTTCGGGGCTGGGCTGTGGCTGTGCTGAGAAGGAACGTCCCCACTGTGCTGTGGCTAGGAAGCTCAGAGCGCCAGTGCTTGTGGGGCTGTGGAAGGGCTGCCTAGGGCAGGTGATGGCCAGCAAGAGCTTTCAGTGCTAGCCCCTTTGGTGTGGGAGGAGTGGCTGGACGTTTTGAATTTCGGAGCTGGGCTGTGGCTGTGCTGAGAAGGAACGTCCCCACTGTGCTGTGGCTAGGAAGCTCAGAGCGCCAGTGCTTGTGGGGCTGTGGAAGGGCTGCCTAGGGCAGGTGCTGGCCAGCAAGAGCTTTCAGTGCTAGCCCCTTTGGTGTGGGAGCAGTGGCTGGACGTTTTGAATTTGGGAGCTGGGCTGTGGCTGTGCTGAGAAGGAACGTCCCCACTGTGCTGTGGCTAGGAAGCTCAGAGCGCCAGTGCTTGTGGGGCTGTGGAAGGGCTGCCTAGGGCAGGTGATGGCCAGCAAGAGTTTTCAGTGCTAGCCCCTTTGGTGTGGGAGCAGTGGCTGGACGTTTCGAATTTCGGAGCTGGGCTGTGGCTGTGCCGAGAAGGAACGTCCCCACTGTGCTGTGGCTAGGAAGCTCAGAGCGCCAGTGCTTGTGGGGCTGTGGAAGGGCTGCCTAGGGCAGGTGATGGCCAGCAAGAGCTTTCAGTGCTAGCCCCTTTGGTGTGGGAGCAGTGGCTGGACGTTTTGAATTTCGGGGCTGGGCTGTGGCTGTGCCGAGAAGGAACGTCTGTGCTGTGCTGTGGCTAGGAAGCTCAGAGCGCCAGTGCTTGTGGGGCTGTGGAAGGGCTGCCTAGGGCAGGTGCTGGCCAGCAAGAGCTTTCAGTGCTAGCCCCTTTGGTGTGGGAGCAGTGGCTGGACGTTTTGAATTTCGGAGCTGGGCTGTGGCTGTGCTGAGAAGGAACGTCCCCACTGTGCTGTGGCTAGGAACCTCAGAGCGCCAGTGCTTGTGGGGCTGTGGAAGGGCTGCCTAGGGCAGGTGATGGCCAGCAAGAGCTTTCAGTGCTAGCCCCTTTGGTGTGGGAGCAGTGGCTGGACGTTTTGAATTTCGGAGCTGGGCTCTGGCTGTGCTGAGAAGGAACGTCTGTGCTGTGCTGTGGCTAGGAAGCTCAGAGCGCCAGTGCTTGTGGGGCTGTGGAAGGGCTGCCTAGGGCAGGTGATGGCCAGCAAGAGCTTTCAGTGCTAGCCCCTTTGGTGTGGGAGCAGTGGCTGGACGTTTTGAATTTCGGAGCTGGGCTGTGGCTGTGCTGAGAAGGAACGTCCCCACTGTGCTGTGGCTAGGAAGCTCAGAGCGCCAGTGCTTGTGGGGCTGTGGAAGGGCTGCCTAGGGCAGGTGATGGCCAGCAAGAGCTTTCAGTGCTAGCCCCTTTGGTGTGGGAGCAGTGGCTGGACGTTTTGAATTTCGGAGCTGGGCTGTGGCTGTGCTGAGAAGGAACGTCCCCACTGTGCTGTGGCTAGGAAGCTCAGAGCGCCAGTGCTTGTGGGGCTGTGGAAGGGCAGCCTAGGGCAGGTGATGGCCAGCAAGAGCTTTCAGTGCTAGCCCCTTTGGTGTGGGAGCAGTGGCTGGACGTTTCGAATTTCGGAGCTGGGCTGTGGCTGTGCTGAGAAGGAACGTCCCCACTGTGCTGTGGCTAGGAAGCTCAGAGCGCCAGTGCTTGTGGGGCTGTGGAAGGGCTGCCTAGGGCAGGTGCTGGCCAGCAAGAGCTTTCAGTGCTAGCCCCTTTGGTGTGGGAGCAGTGGCTGGACGTTTTGAATTTCGGAGCTGGGCTGTGGCTGTGCTGAGAAGGAACGTCCCCACTGTGCTGTGGCTAGGAAGCTCAGAGCGCCAGTGCTTGTGGGGCTGTGGAAGGGCTGCCTAGGGCAGGTGATGGCCAGCAAGAGTTTTCAGTGCTAGCCCCTTTGGTGTGGGAGCAGTGGCTGGACGTTTTGAATTTCGGAGCTGGGCTCTGGCTGTGCCGAGAAGGAACGTCCCCACTGTGCTGTGGCTAGGAAGCTCAGAGCGCCAGTGCTTGTGGGGCTGTGGAAGGGCTGCCTAGGGCAGGTGCTGGCCAGCAAGAGCTTTCAGTGCTAGCCCCTTTGGTGTGGGAGCAGTGGCTGGACGTTTTGAATTTCGGAGCTGGGCTGTGGCTGTGCCGAGAAGGAACGTCCCCACTGTGCTGTGGCTAGGAAGCTCAGAGCGCCAGTGCTTGTGGGGCTGTGGAAGGGCTGCCTAGGGCAGGTGCTGGCCAGCAAGAGCTTTCAGTGCTAGCCCCTTTGGTGTGGGAGGAGTGGCTGGACGTTTTGAATTTCAGAACCTGGCTGTGGCTGTGCCGAGAAGGAACGTCCCCACTGTGCTGTGGCTAGGAAGCTCAGAGCGCCAGTGCTTGTGGGGCTGTGGAAGGGCTGCCTAGGGCAGGTGATGGCCAGCAAGAGCTTTAAGTGCTAGCCCCTTTGGTGTGGGAGCAGTGGCTGGACGTTTTGAATTTCGGAGGTGGGCTGTGGCTGTGCCGAGAAGGAACGTCCCCACTGTGCTGTGGCTAGGAAGCTCAGAGCGCCAGTGCTTGTGGGGCTGTGGAAGGGCTGCCTAGGGCAGGTGATGGCCAGCAAGAGCTTTCAGTGCTAGCCCCTTTGGTGTGGGAGCAGTGGCTGGACGTTTTGAATTTCGGAGCTGGGCTGTGGCTGTGCTGAGAAGGAACGTCCCCACTGTGCTGTGGCTAGGAAGCTCAGAGCGCCAGTGCTTGTGGGGCTGTGGAAGGGCTGCCTAGGGCAGGTGCTGGCCAGCAAGAGCTTTCAGTGCTAGCCCCTTTGGTGTGGGAGCAGTGGCTGGACGTTTTGAATTTCGGAGCTGGGCTGTGGCTGTGCTGAGAAGGAACATCCCCACTGTGCTGTGGCTAGGAAGCTCAGAGCGCCAGTGCTTGTGGGGCTGTGGAAGGGCTGCCTAGGGCAGGTGATGGCCAGCAAGAGCTTTCAGTGCTAGCCCCTTTGGTGTGGGAGCAGTGGCTGGACGTTTTGAATTTCGGAGCTGGGCTGTGGCTGTGCCGAGAAGGAACGTCCCCACTGTGCTGTGGCTAGGAAGCTCAGAGCGCCAGTGCTTGTGGGGCTGTGGAAGGGCTGCCTAGGGCAGGTGATGGCCAGCAAGAGCTTTCAGTGCTAGCCCCTTTGGTGTGGGAGCAGTGGCTGGACGTTTCGAATTTCGGAGCTGGGCTGTGGCTGTGCTGAGAAGGAACGTCCCCACTGTGCTGTGGCTAGGAAGCTCAGAGCGCCAGTGCTTGTGGGGCTGTGGAAGGGCTGCCTAGGGCAGGTGCTGGCCAGCAAGAGCTTTCAGTGCTAGCCCCTTTGGTGTGGGAGGAGTGGCTGGACGTTTTGAATTTCAGAACCTGGCTGTGGCTGTGCCGAGAAGGAACGTCCCCACTGTGCTGTGGCTAGGAAGCTCAGAGCGCCAGTGCTTGTGGGGCTGTGGAAGGGCTGCCTAGGGCAGGTGATGGCCAGCAGGAGCTTTCAGTGCTAGCCCCTTTGGTGTGGGAGCAGTGGCTGGACGTTTTGAATTTCGGGGCTGGGCTGTGGCTGTGCCGAGAAGGAACGTCCCCACTGTGCTGTGGCTAGGAAGCTCAGAGCGCCAGTGCTTGTGGGGCTGTGGAAGGGCTGCCTAGGGCAGGTGATGGCCAGCAAGAGCTTTCAGTGCTAGCCCCTTTGGTGTGGGAGCAGTGGCTGGACGTTTTGAATTTCGGAGCTGGGCTGTGGCTGTGCTGAGAAGGAACGTCCCCACTGTGCTGTGGCTAGGAAGCTCAGAGCGCCAGTGCTTGTGGGGCTGTGGAAGGGCTGCCTAGGGCAGGTGATGGCCAGCAAGAGCTTTCAGTGCTAGCCCCTTTGGTGTGGGAGCAGTGGCTGGACGTTTTGAATTTCGGAGCTGGGCTGTGGCTGTGCTGAGAAGGAACATCCCCACTGTGCTGTGGCTAGGAAGCTCAGAGCGCCAGTGCTTGTGGGGCTGTGGAAGGGCTGCCTAGGGCAGGTGATGGCCAGCAAGAGCTTTCAGTGCTAGCCCCTTTGGTGTGGGAGCAGTGGCTGGACGTTTTGAATTTCGGAGCTGGGCTGTGGCTGTGCCGAGAAGGAACGTCCCCACTGTGCTGTGGCTAGGAAGCTCAGAGCGCCAGTGCTTGTGGGGCTGTGGAAGGGCTGCCTAGGGCAGGTGATGGCCAGCAAGAGCTTTCAGTGCTAGCCCCTTTGGTGTGGGAGCAGTGGCTGGACGTTTTGAATTTCGGGGCTGGGCTGTGGCTGTGCCGAGAAGGAACGTCCCCACTGTGCTGTGGCTAGGAAGCTCAGAGCGCCAGTGCTTGTGGGGCTGTGGAAGGGCTGCCTAGGGCAGGTGATGGCCAGCAAGAGCTTTCAGTGCTAGCCCCTTTGGTGTGGGAGCAGTGGCTGGACGTTTTGAATTTCGGAGCTGGGGTCTGGCTGTGCTGAGAAGGAACGTCCCCACTGTGCTGTGGCTAGGAAGCTCAGAGCGCCAGTGCTTGTGGGGCTGTGGAAGGGCTGCCTAGGGCAGGTGCTGGCCAGCAAGAGCTTTCAGTGCTAGCCCCTTTGGTGTGGGAGCAGTGGCTGGACGTTTTGAATTTCGGGGCTGGGCTGTGGCTGTGCCGAGAAGGAACGTCCCCACTGTGCTGTGGCTAGGAAGCTCAGAGCGCCAGTGCTTGTGGGGCTGTGGAAGGGCTGCCTAGGGCAGGTGATGGCCAGCAAGAGCTTTCAGTGCTAGTCCCTTTGGTGTGGGAGCAGTGGCTGGACGTTTTGAATTTCGGATCTGGGCTGTGGCTGTGCCGAGAAGGAACGTCCCCACTGTGCTGTGGCTAGGAAGCTCAGAGCGCCAGTGCTTGTGGGGCTGTGGAAGGGCTGCCTAGGGCAGGTGATGGCCAGCAAGAGCTTTCAGTGCTAGCCCCTTTGGTGTGGGAGGAGTGGCTGGACGTTTTGAATTTCAGAACCTGGCTGTGGCTGTGCCGAGAAGGAACGTCCCCACTGTGCTGTGGCTAGGAAGCTCAGAGCGCCAGTGCTTGTGGGGCTGTGGAAGGGCTGCCTAGGGCAGGTGATGGCCAGCAAGAGCTTTCAGTGCTAGCCCCTTTGGTGTGGGAGCAGTGGCTGGACGTTTCCGATTTGGGAGCTGGGCTGTGGCTGTGCTGAGAAGGAACGTCCCCACTGTGCTGTGGCTAGGAAGCTCAGAGCGCCAGTGCTTGTGGGGCTGTGGAAGGGCTGCCTAGGGCAGGTGATGGCCAGCAAGAGCTTTCAGTGCTAGCCCCTTTGGTGTGGGAGCAGTGGCTGGACGTTTTGAATTTCAGAGCTGGGCTGTGGCTGTGCTGAGAAGGAACGTCTGTGCTGTGCTGTGGCTAGGAAGCTCAGAGCGCCAGTGCTTGTGGGGCTGTGGAAGGGCTGCCTAGGGCAGGTGATGGCCAGCAAGAGCTTTCAGTGCTAGCCCCTTTGGTGTGGGAGCAGTGGCTGGACGTTTTGAATTTCGGAGCTGGGCTGTGGCTGTGCTGAGAAGGAACATCCCCACTGTGCTGTGGCTAGGAAGCTCAGAGCGCCAGTGCTTGTGGGGCTGTGGAAGGGCTGCCTAGGGCAGGTGCTGGCCAGCAAGAGCTTTCAGTGCTAGCCCCTTTGGTGTGGGAGCAGTGGCTGGACGTTTTGAATTTTGGAGCTGGGCTGTGGCTGTGCCGAGAAGGAACGTCCCCACTGTGCTGTGGCTAGGAAGCTCAGAGCGCCAGTGCTTGTGGGGCTGTGGAAGGGCTGCCTAGGGCAGGTGATGGCCAGCAAGAGCTTTCAGTGCTAGCCCCTTTGGTGTGGGAGCAGTGGCTGGACGTTTTGAATTTCGGAGCTGGGCTCTGGCTGTGCTGAGAAGGAACGTCTGTGCTGTGCTGTGGCTAGGAAGCTCAGAGCGCCAGTGCTTGTGGGGCTGTGGAAGGGCTGCCTAGGGCAGGTGATGGCCAGCAAGAGCTTTCAGTGCTAGCCCCTTTGGTGTGGGAGCAGTGGCTGGACGTTTTGAATTTCGGAGCTGGGCTGTGGCTGTGCTGAGAAGGAACGTCCCCACTGTGCTGTGGCTAGGAAGCTCAGAGCGCCAGTGCTTGTGGGGCTGTGGAAGGGCTGCCTAGGGCAGGTGCTGGCCAGCAAGAGCTTTCAGTGCTAGCCCCTTTGGTGTGGGAGCAGTGGCTGGACGTTTTGAATTTCGGAGCTGGGCTGTGGCTGTGCTGAGAAGGAACATCCCCACTGTGCTGTGGCTAGGAAGCTCAGAGCGCCAGTGCTTGTGGGGCTGTGGAAGGGCTGCCTAGGGCAGGTGATGGCCAGCAAGAGCTTTCAGTGCTAGCCCCTTTGGTGTGGGAGCAGTGGCTGGACGTTTTGAATTTCGGAGCTGGGCTGTGGCTGTGCCGAGAAGGAACGTCCCCACTGTGCTGTGGCTAGGAAGCTCAGAGCGCCAGTGCTTGTGGGGCTGTGGAAGGGCTGCCTAGGGCAGGTGATGGCCAGCAAGAGCTTTCAGTGCTAGCCCCTTTGGTGTGGGAGCAGTGGCTGGACGTTTTGAATTTCGGGGCTGGGCTGTGGCTGTGCCGAGAAGGAACGTCCCCACTGTGCTGTGGCTAGGAAGCTCAGAGCGCCAGTGCTTGTGGGGCTGTGGAAGGGCTGCCTAGGGCAGGTGATGGCCAGCAAGAGCTTTCAGTGCTAGCCCCTTTGGTGTGGGAGCAGTGGCTGGACGTTTCGAATTTCGGAGCTGGGCTGTGGCTGTGCTGAGAAGGAACGTCCCCACTGTGCTGTGGCTAGGAAGCTCAGAGCGCCAGTGCTTGTGGGGCTGTGGAAGGGCTGCCTAGGGCAGGTGCTGGCCAGCAAGAGCTTTCAGTGCTAGCCCCTTTGGTGTGGGAGCAGTGGCTGGACGTTTTGAATTTCAGAACCTGGCTGTGGCTGTGCCGAGAAGGAACGTCCCCACTGTGCTGTGGCTAGGAAGCTCAGAGCGCCAGTGCTTGTGGGGCTGTGGAAGGGCTGCCTAGGGCAGGTGATGGCCAGCAAGAGCTTTCAGTGCTAGCCCCTTTGGTGTGGGAGCAGTGGCTGGACGTTTTGAATTTCGGGGCTGGGCTGTGGCTGTGCCGAGAAGGAACGTCCCCACTGTGCTGTGGCTAGGAAGCTCAGAGCGCCAGTGCTTGTGGGGCTGTGGAAGGGCTGCCTAGGGCAGGTGATGGCCAGCAAGAGCTTTCAGTGCTAGTCCCTTTGGTGTGGGAGCAGTGGCTGGACGTTTTGAATTTCGGATCTGGGCTGTGGCTGTGCCGAGAAGGAACGTCCCCACTGTGCTGTGGCTAGGAAGCTCAGAGCGCCAGTGCTTGTGGGGCTGTGGAAGGGCTGCCTAGGGCAGGTGCTGGCCAGCAAGAGCTTTCAGTGCTAGCCCCTTTGGTGTGGGAGCAGTGGCTGGACGTTTCGAATTTCGGAGCTGGGCTGTGGCTGTGCTGAGAAGGAACGTCCCCACTGTGCTGTGGCTAGGAAGCTCAGAGCGCCAGTGCTTGTGGGGCTGTGGAAGGGCTGCCTAGGGCAGGTGCTGGCCAGCAAGAGCTTTCAGTGCTAGCCCCTTTGGTGTGGGAGCAGTGGCTGGACGTTTTGAATTTCGGAGCTGGGCTGTGGCTGTGCTGAGAAGGAACATCCCCACTGTGCTGTGGCTAGGAAGCTCAGAGCGCCAGTGCTTGTGGGGCTGTGGAAGGGCTGCCTAGGGCAGGTGCTGGCCAGCAAGAGCTTTCAGTGCTAGCCCCTTTGGTGTGGGAGCAGTGGCTGGACGTTTTGAATTTCGGAGCTGGGCTGTGGCTGTGCCGAGAAGGAACGTCTGTGCTGTGCTGTGGCTAGGAAGCTCAGAGCGCCAGTGCTTGTGGGGCTGTGGAAGGGCTGCCTAGGGCAGGTGATGGCCAGCAAGAGCTTTCAGTGCTAGCCCCTTTGGTGTGGGAGCAGTGGCTGGACGTTTTGAATTTCGGGGCTGGGCTGTGGCTGTGCCGAGAAGGAACGTCCCCACTGTGCTGTGGCTAGGAAGCTCAGAGCGCCAGTGCTTGTGGGGCTGTGGAAGGGCTGCCTGGGGCAGGTGATGGCCAGCAAGAGCTTTCAGTGCTAGCCCCTTTGGTGTGGGAGCAGTGGCTGGACGTTTCGAATTTCGGAGCTGGGCTGTGGCTGTGCTGAGAAGGAACGTCCCCACTGTGCTGTGGCTAGGAAGCTCAGAGCGCCAGTGCTTGTGGGGCTGTGGAAGGGCTGCCTAGGGCAGGTGCTGGCCAGCAAGAGCTTTCAGTGCTAGCCCCTTTGGTGTGGGAGGAGTGGCTGGACGTTTTGAATTTCAGAACCTGGCTGTGGCTGTGCCGAGAAGGAACGTCCCCACTGTGCTGTGGCTAGGAAGCTCAGAGCGCCAGTGCTTGTGGGGCTGTGGAAGGGCTGCCTAGGGCAGGTGATGGCCAGCAGGAGCTTTCAGTGCTAGCCCCTTTGGTGTGGGAGCAGTGGCTGGACGTTTTGAATTTCGGAGCTGGGCTGTGGCTGTGCTGAGAAGGAACGTCCCCACTGTGCTGTGGCTAGGAAGCTCAGAGCGCCAGTGCTTGTGGGGCTGTGGAAGGGCTGCCTAGGGCAGGTGATGGCCAGCAAGAGCTTTCAGTGCTAGCCCCTTTGGTGTGGGAGCAGTGGCTGGACGTTTTGAATTTCGGAGCTGGGCTGTGGCTGTGCTGAGAAGGAACGTCCCCACTGTGCTGTGGCTAGGAAGCTCAGAGCGCCAGTGCTTGTGGGGCTGTGGAAGGGCTGCCTAGGGCAGGTGCTGGCCAGCAAGAGCTTTCAGTGCTAGCCCCTTTGGTGTGGGAGCAGTGGCTGGACGTTTTGAATTTCGGAGCTGGGCTGTGGCTGTGCTGAGAAGGAACATCCCCACTGTGCTGTGGCTAGGAAGCTCAGAGCGCCAGTGCTTGTGGGGCTGTGGAAGGGCTGCCTAGGGCAGGTGATGGCCAGCAAGAGCTTTCAGTGCTAGCCCCTTTGGTGTGGGAGCAGTGGCTGGACGTTTTGAATTTCGGAGCTGGGCTGTGGCTGTGCCGAGAAGGAACGTCCCCACTGTGCTGTGGCTAGGAAGCTCAGAGCGCCAGTGCTTGTGGGGCTGTGGAAGGGCTGCCTAGGGCAGGTGATGGCCAGCAAGAGCTTTCAGTGCTAGCCCCTTTGGTGTGGGAGCAGTGGCTGGACGTTTTGAATTTCGGGGCTGGGCTGTGGCTGTGCCGAGAAGGAACGTCCCCACTGTGCTGTGGCTAGGAAGCTCAGAGCGCCAGTGCTTGTGGGGCTGTGGAAGGGCTGCCTAGGGCAGGTGATGGCCAGCAAGAGCTTTCAGTGCTAGCCCCTTTGGTGTGGGAGCAGTGGCTGGACGTTTTGAATTTCGGAGCTGGGCTCTGGCTGTGCTGAGAAGGAACGTCCCCACTGTGCTGTGGCTAGGAAGCTCAGAGCGCCAGTGCTTGTGGGGCTGTGGAAGGGCTGCCTAGGGCAGGTGCTGGCCAGCAAGAGCTTTCAGTGCTAGCCCCTTTGGTGTGGGAGCAGTGGCTGGACGTTTTGAATTTCGGGGCTGGGCTGTGGCTGTGCCGAGAAGGAACGTCCCCACTGTGCTGTGGCTAGGAAGCTCAGAGCGCCAGTGCTTGTGGGGCTGTGGAAGGGCTGCCTAGGGCAGGTGATGGCCAGCAAGAGCTTTCAGTGCTAGCCCCTTTGGTGTGGGAGCAGTGGCTGGACGTTTTGAATTTCGGGGCTGGGCTGTGGCTGTGCCGAGAAGGAACGTCCCCACTGTGCTGTGGCTAGGAAGCTCAGAGCGCCAGTGCTTGTGGGGCTGTGGAAGGGCTGCCTAGGGCAGGTGATGGCCAGCAAGAGCTTTCAGTGCTAGCCCCTTTGGTGTGGGAGCAGTGGCTGGACGTTTTGAATTTCGGAGCTGGGCTCTGGCTGTGCTGAGAAGGAACGTCCCCACTGTGCTGTGGCTAGGAAGCTCAGAGCGCCAGTGCTTGTGGGGCTGTGGAAGGGCTGCCTAGGGCAGGTGCTGGCCAGCAAGAGCTTTCAGTGCTAGCCCCTTTGGTGTGGGAGCAGTGGCTGGACGTTTTGAATTTCGGGGCTGGGCTGTGGCTGTGCCGAGAAGGAACGTCCCCACTGTGCTGTGGCTAGGAAGCTCAGAGCGCCAGTGCTTGTGGGGCTGTGGAAGGGCTGCCTAGGGCAGGTGATGGCCAGCAAGAGCTTTCAGTGCTAGCCCCTTTGGTGTGGGAGCAGTGGCTGGACGTTTTGAATTTCGGATCTGGGCTGTGGCTGTGCCGAGAAGGAACGTCCCCACTGTGCTGTGGCTAGGAAGCTCAGAGCGCCAGTGCTTGTGGGGCTGTGGAAGGGCTGCCTAGGGCAGGTGATGGCCAGCAAGAGCTTTCAGTGCTAGCCCCTTGGTGTGGGAGGCAGTGGCTGGGACGTTTTGAATTTCAGAGCTGGGCTGTGGCTGTGCCGAGAAGGAACGTCCCCACTGTGCTGTGGCTAGGAAGCTCAGAGCGCCAGTGCTTGTGGGGCTGTGGAAGGGCTGCCTAGGGCAGGTGCTGGCCAGCAAGAGCTTTCAGTGCTAGCCCCTTTGGTGTGGGAGCAGTGGCTGGACGTTTCGAATTTCGGGAGCTGGGCTGTGGCTGTGCTGAGAAGGAACAGTCCCCACTGTGCTGTGGCTAGAAGCTCAGAGCGCCAGTGCTTGTGGGGCTGTGGAAGGGCTGCCTAGGGCAGGTGATGGCCAGCAAGAGCTTTCAGTGCTAGCCCCTTTGGTGTGGGAGCAGTGGCTGGACGTTTTGAATTTCAGAGCTGGGCTGTGGCTGTGCTGAGAAGGAACGTCTCTGCTGTGCTGTGGCTAGGAAGGCTCAGAGCGCCAGTGCTTGTGGGGCTGTGGAAGGGCTGCCTAGGGCAGGTGATGGCCAGCAAGAGCTTTCAGTGCTAGCCCCTTTGGTGTGGGAGCAGTGGCTGGACGTTTTGAATTTCGGAGCTGGGCTGTGGCTGTGCTGAGAAGGAACGTCCCCACTGTGCTGTGGCTAGGAAGCTCAGAGCGCCAGTGCTTGTGGGGCTGTGGAAGGGCTGCCTAGGGCAGGTGCTGGCCAGCAAGAGCTTTCAGTGCTAGCCCTTTGGTGTGGGAGCAGTGGCTGGACGTTTTGAATTTCGGGCTGGGCTGTGGCTGTGCCGAGAAGGAACGTCCCCACTGTGCTGTGGCTAGGAAGCTCAGAGCGCCAGTGCTTGTGGGGCTGTGGAAGGGCTGCCTAGGGCAGGTGATGGCCAGCAAGAGCTTTCAGTGCTAGCCCCTTTGGTGTGGGAGCAGTGGCTGGACGTTTTGAATTTCGGAGCTGGGCTCTGGCTGTGCTGAGAAGGAACGTCCCTGAGCTGTGCTGTGGCTAGGAAGCTCAGAGCGCCAGTGCTTGTGGGGCTGTGGAAGGGCTGCCTAGGGCAGGTGATGGCCAGCAAGAGCTTTCAGTGCTAGCCCCTTTGGTGTGGGAGCAGTGGCTGGACGTTTTGAATTTCGGAGCTGGGCTGTGGCTGTGCTGAGAAGGAACGTCCCCACTGTGCTGTGGCTAGGAAGCTCAGAGCGCCAGTGCTTGTGGGGCTGTGGAAGGGCTGCCTAGGGCAGGTGCTGGCCAGCAAGAGCTTTCAGTGCTAGCCCCTTTGGTGTGGGAGCAGTGGCTGGACGTTTTGAATTTCGGAGCTGGGCTGTGGCTGTGCTGAGAAGGAACGTCCCCACTGTGCTGTGGCTAGGAAGCTCAGAGCGCCAGTGCTTGTGGGGCTGTGGAAGGGCTGCCTAGGGCAGGTGATGGCCAGCAAGAGCTTTCAGTGCTAGCCCCTTTGGTGTGGGAGCAGTGGCTGGACGTTTTGAATTTCGGAGCTGGGCTGTGGCTGTGCCGAGAAGGAACGTCCCCACTGTGCTGTGGCTAGGAAGCTCAGAGCGCCAGTGCTTGTGGGGCTGTGGAAGGGCTGCCTAGGGCAGGTGATGGCCAGCAAGAGCTTTCAGTGCTAGCCCCTTTGGTGTGGGAGCAGTGGCTGGACGTTTTGAATTTCGGGGCTGGGCTGTGGCTGTGCGAGAAGGAACGTCCCACTGTGCTGTGGCTAGGAAGCTCAGAGCGCCAGTGCTTGTGGGGCTGTGGAAGGGCTGCCTAGGGCAGGTGATGGCCAGCAAGAGCTTTCAGTGCTAGCCCCTTTGGTGTGGGAGCAGTGGCTGGACGTTTGAATTTCGGAGCTGGGCTGTGGCTGTGCTGAGAAGGAACGTCCCCACTGTGCTGTGGCTAGGAAGCTCAGAGCGCCAGTGCTTGTGGGGCTGTGGAAGGGCTGCCTAGGGCAGGTGCTGGCCAGCAAGAGCTTTCAGTGCTAGCCCCTTTGGTGTGGGAGCAGTGGCTGGACGTTTTGAATTTCAGGAGCTGGGCTGTGGCTGTGCCGAGAAGGAACGTCCCCACTGTGCTGTGGCTAGGAAGCTCAGAGCGCCAGTGCTTGTGGGGCTGTGGAAGGGCTGCCTAGGGCAGGTGATGGCCAGCAAGAGCTTTCAGTGCTAGCCCCTTTGGTGTGGGAGCAGTGGCTGGACGTTTTGAATTTCGGGACTGGGCTGTGGCTGTGCCGAGAAGGAACGTCCCCACTGTGCTGTGGCTAGGAAGCTCAGAGCGCCAGTGCTTGTGGGGCTGTGGAAGGGCTGCCTAGGGCAGGTGATGGCCAGCAAGAGCTTTCAGTGCTAGCCCCTTTGGTGTGGGAGCAGTGGCTGGACGTTTTGAATTTCGGAGCTGGGCTGTGGCTGTGCCGAGAAGGAACGTCCCCACTGTGCTGTGGCTAGGAAGCTCAGAGCGCCAGTGCTTGTGGGGCTGTGGAAGGGCTGCCTAGGGCAGGTGCTGGCCAGCAAGAGCTTTCAGTGCTAGCCCCTTTGGTGTGGGAGCAGTGGCTGGACGTTTTGAATTTCGGAGCTGGGCTGTGGCTGTGCTGAGAAGGAACTCCCACTGTGCTGTGGCTAGGAAGCTCAGAGCGCCAGTGCTTGTGGGGCTGTGGAAGGGCTGCCTAGGGCAGGTGCTGGCCAGCAAGAGCTTTCAGTGCTAGCCCCTTTGGTGTGGGAGCAGTGGCTGGACGTTTTGAATTTCGGAGCTGGGCTGTGGCTGTGCCGAGAAGGAACGTCCCCACTGTTGCTGTGGCTAGGAAGCTCAGAGCGCCAGTGCTTGTGGGGCTGTGGAAGGGCTGCCTAGGGCAGGTGATGGCCAGCAAGAGCTTTCAGTGCTAGCCCCTTTGGTGTGGGAGCAGTGGCTGGACGTTTTGAATTTCAGGGGCTGGGCTGTGGCTGTGCCGAGAAGGAACGTCCCCACTGTGCTGTGGCTAGGAAGCTCAGAGCGCCAGTGCTTGTGGGGCTGTGGAAGGGCTGCCTAGGGCAGGTGATGGCCAGCAAGAGCTTTCAGTGCTAGCCCCTTTGGTGTGGGAGCAGTGGCTGGACGTTTTGAATTTCGGAGCTGGGCTGTGGCTGTGCCTGAGAAGGAACGTCCCACTGTGCTGTGGCTAGGAAGCTCAGAGCGCCAGTGCTTGTGGGGCTGTGGAAGGGCTGCCTAGGGCAGGTGCTGGCCAGCAAGAGCTTTCAGTGCTAGCCCCCTTTGGTGTGGGAGCAGTGGCTGGACGTTTTGAATTTCATGAAAAAACCGCCTGGGCTGTGGCTGTGCTGAGAAGGAACGTCCCCACTGTGCTGTGGCTAGGAAGCTCAGAGCGCCAGTGCTTGTGGGGCTGTGGAAGGGCTGCCTAGGGCAGGTGATGGCCAGCAAGAGCTTTCAGTGCTAGCCCCTTTGGTGTGGGAGGCAGTGGCTGGACGTTTTGAATTTCGGAGCTGGGCTGTGGCTGTGCCGAGAAGGAACGTCCCCACTGTGCTGTGGCTAGGAAGCTCAGAGCGCCAGTGCTTGTGGGGCTGTGGAAGGGCTGCCTAGGGCAGGTGATGGCCAGCAAGAGCTTTCAGTGCTAGCCCCTTTGGTGTGGGAGCAGTGGCTGGACGTTTTGAATTTCGGAGCTGGGCTGTGGCTGTGCCGAGAAGGAACGTCCCCACTGTGCTGTGGCTAGGAAGCTCAGAGCGCCAGTGCTTGTGGGGCTGTGGAAGGGCTGCCTAGGGCAGGTGATGGCCAGCAAGAGCTTTCAGTGCTAGCCCCTTTGGTGTGGGAGCAGTGGCTGGACGTTTTGAATTTCGGAGCTGGGCTGTGGCTGTGCTGAGAAGGAACGTCCCCACTGTGCTGTGGCTAGGAAGCTCAGAGCGCCAGTGCTTGTGGGGCTGTGGAAGGGCTGCCTAGGGCAGGTGCTGGCCAGCAAGAGCTTTCAGTGCTAGCCCCTTTGTGTGGGAGCAGTGGCTGGACGTTTTTGAATTTCGGAGCTGGGCTGTGGCTGTGCTGAGAAGGAACGTCCCCACTGTGCTGTGGCTAGGAAGCTCAGAGCGCCAGTGCTTGTGGGGCTGTGGAAGGGCTGCCTAGGGCAGGTGCTGGCCAGCAAGAGCTTTCAGTGCTAGCCCCTTTGGTGTGGGAGCAGTGGCTGGACGTTTTGAATTTCGGAGGCTGGGCTGTGGCTGTGCCGAGAAGGAACGTCCCCACTGTGCTGTGGCTAGGAAGCTCAGAGCGCCAGTGCTTGTGGGGCTGTGGAAGGGCTGCCTAGGGCAGGTGATGGCCAGCAAGAGCTTTCAGTGCTAGCCCCTTTGGTGTGGGAGCAGTGGCTGGACGTTTTGAATTTCGGGAGCTGGGCTGTGGCTGTGCTGAGAAGGAACGTCCCCACTGTGCTGTGGCTAGGAAGCTCAGAGCGCCAGTGCTTGTGGGGCTGTGGAAGGGCTGCCTAGGGCAGGTGCTGGCCAGCAAGAGCTTTCAGTGCTAGCCCCTTTGGTGTGGGAGCAGTGGCTGGACGTTTTGAATTTCGGAGCTGGGCTGTGGCTGTGCTGAGAAGGAACGTCCCCACTGTGCTGTGGCTAGGAAGCTCAGAGCGCCAGTGCTTGTGGGGCTGTGGAAGGGCTGCCTAGGGCAGGTGCTGGCCAGCAAGAGCTTTCAGTGCTAGCCCCTTTGGTGTGGGAGCAGTGGCTGGACGTTTTGAATTTCGGAGCTGGGCTGTGGCTGTGCCGAGAAGGAACGTCCCCACTGTGCTGTGGCTAGGAAGCTCAGAGCGCCAGTGCTTGTGGGGCTGTGGAAGGGCTGCCTAGGGCAGGTGATGGCCAGCAAGAGCTTTCAGTGCTAGCCCCTTTGGTGTGGGAGCAGTGGCTGGACGTTTTGAATTTCGGAGCTGGGCTGTGGCTGTGCCGAGAAGGAACGTCCCCACTGTGCTGTGGCTAGGAAGCTCAGAGCGCCAGTGCTTGTGGGGCTGTGGAAGGGCTGCCTAGGGCAGGTGATGGCCAGCAAGAGCTTTCAGTGCTAGCCCCTTTGGTGTGGGAGCAGTGGCTGGACGTTTTGAATTTCAGAGCTGGCTGTGGCTGTGCTGAGAAGGAACGTCCCCACTGTGCTGTGGCTAGGAAGCTCAGAGCGCCAGTGCTTGTGGGGCTGTGGAAGGGCTGCCTAGGGCAGGTGATGGCCAGCAAGAGCTTTCAGTGCTAGCCCCTTTGGTGTGGGAGCAGTGGCTGGACGTTTTGAATTTCGGAGCTGGGCTGTGGCTGTGCTGAGAAGGAACGTCCCCACTGTGCTGTGGCTAGGAAGCTCAGAGCGCCAGTGCTTGTGGGGCTGTGGAAGGGCTGCCTAGGGCAGGTGATGGCCAGCAAGAGCTTTCAGTGCTAGCCCCTTTGGTGTGGGAGCAGTGGCTGGACGTTTTGAATTTCGGAGCTGGGCTGTGGCTGTGCCGAGAAGGAACGTCCCCACTGTGCTGTGGCTAGGAAGCTCAGAGCGCCAGTGCTTGTGGGGCTGTGGAAGGGCTGCCTAGGGCAGGTGATGGCCAGCAAGAGCTTTCAGTGCTAGCCCCTTTGGTGTGGGAGCAGTGGCTGGACGTTTTGAATTTCGGGAGCTGGGCTGTGGCTGTGCCTGAGAAGGAACGTCCCCCACTGTGCTGTGGCTAGGAAGCTCAGAGCGCCAGTGCTTGTGGGGCTGTGGAAGGGCTGCCTAGGGGCAGGTGATGGCCAGCAGAGCTTTCAGTGCTAGCCCCTTTGGTGTGGGAGCAG